>NW_021680709.1:87348-87981 GCF_001412515.2 Diachasma alloeum
ATTGAGTATTAAATGCTCAACACGTTGGCACAAATTTCATCTCTTAGTCGCAGTTAGAATCGGAGGAATGAATTTTTGAATTAAAAAAAAAAATTTTTTTTCAATCTCCGCACTTTGGAGAATTCATTTGAAAAAAAATTTTGTTTTCAATCTCTTCGTTCGTTCAAAAATTTACTCCTCCCTCCCTAACAGGTGCTAAGGCATGAAATTTGTGTCACGTATTGAGTATTAAATGCTCAACACGTTGGCACAAATTTCATCCCTTAGTCGCACTTAGGGTCGGAGGAATGAATTTTTGAATTGAAAAAAAAAATTTTTTTCAAAGCAATTCTTCAAATTGCGGAGATTGAAAAAAAAATATTTTTTTTCAATTCAAAAATTCATTCCTCCGACCCTAAGTGGTGGATTGAGTATTAAATGCTCAACACGTTGGCACAAATTTCATCCCTTAGTCGCACTTAGGGTCGGAGGAATGAATTTTTGAATTGAAAAAAAATATTTTTTTTTCAATCTCCGCAATTTGAAGAATTGCTTTGAAAAAAATTTTTTTTTTCAATCTTTTTACTCTTTCAAAAATTCACTCCTCTCTCCCTAACAGGTGCTGAGGGATGAAATTTGTGTCACTCATTGTGT
>NW_021680709.1:88874-136381 GCF_001412515.2 Diachasma alloeum
CAATATCGTTGCGCTCTTTTGTCTCGTAGAATGGTGGGGCGGGCACACACACATATGCTGCATATCACATGGATGTGCGCCCGCTTAAAAATCACTCCCCATTGGCCCACCCTTAATTGCCAATAACTTTTTAGGGGTGAGTCTGATCAAAAAGTGCAAGAGGACTTTTCTGCTCAGAATCACCCCCTGATCCTAGGGTGTTCAGATGTACATGTACTTCTGAAACACCCTGTATATATATAAAAGACCCTGTAAATATATATCTATATATATATTTACAGGCTTATATCTATGACATCTTACATCTGTGCAAATGCAAACTGTTCGAGAGTGACTGAGCGAATGCGAGAGAGAAACGTGCGAGTGTGAGGCTGAGTGGGACCCCCGCTTCTGGTCTCCGAAACATCTCTGTATAACATCCAGAGTTCTATCTCTCCCCTATCCCACCCCTCCCTCCCTCACCTTCCCCCTACATCCACAACCACCCCTTCCCCTTCACTCATTCATCTATTCTACACAATCATTCCTTCCTTTTCCCAATCATCTATCCATTACTCTCCTCCTCCCTCCTCGTTCAGAATCTCTGTTATCCTCTCCCATACACTCCTTTCCTCTCCCTCTTGTCTACATTCCCCCAGAACATGCACCCAAGTTTCCTCACTTGCACCGCATCTCCTACATCTTTTCCTTTCCTCCTTTTCCCATGATCTCTCGCCTCTCATTCCATCCCCTAATCTGTACCTCATTAGCCTGTTCCAACTCTCCTCCCCCCATTCCTTCATCAGATATTTCGGAATATCCTCTACTATTACCGCCTTGTACCATCTATTCGACGATGACCTCAATATCCTCCCCCATCTCTCCTTCTTCTGACTTTCCCTCTCTATTTCCTGAATCTTTTCGAATCCTCCCGTTCCTTCTTCCGCCTGCTCCTCATTCCCTCCTACTCTATTTATCCCTCTTTCTACCGTGAAGTTCCTCCTGTCCACCTCCCATCTTGATACTACGGGCCTGTTCTCCCTCCTATCCAACTCCTTTAGGCAGTTCCCGGCAATGCTGCTACCCTCCCCCTTCTCAATTTCTCTTCAAAAGTCCAAGCTCATTTCGCTGCCCGCGTCCTCAATTTCTCCCTCTTGAGTTCTTCTCTTATGAGATACCCCGTAGTTCCTCTTCCTAAACCAAACACCCATCTCAAATACCTCTCCTGCAGCCTCTCTACCCCCTCCCTCTCCTTCCACCTCCATATCTCTGCTCCGTATCCCATCACCGACCACACTAGGGTGTTAAACAACCGAATTCTTCTTCTCCAGTCTTTTCTGAATCTCCTTTTTCCAATCCCCCATACCGGACGCATTACCTTTCCGGCCTTTTCTATTCTACTCTTCACCTGCCTCTCCTGTCCCCCATTCTTCTGAAACCAATAACACAAGTAACAGAACTCCCTCACCTCTTCCATTTCCCTCCCTGCCAGCCGCCACTTCTCACCACCCCTCCCCTTCCTCCCCCCTTTCCGGAATACCATTACCTTCGACTTCTGCACACTAATTGTCAGATCTTTCCCCTTCATATACTCTCCCATTATTCCCAGCATCAGTCTCAACCCCTTTTCCTCTTCCGCCAACACCACCATATCATCCGCGTATGCCAACGAAAATATCTTCGTTGCCCCTAATACTACCCACCCTTTTCCTCTCTTCCGCAGCACTTCCTCCAGATCCGCCAGCAGAATGTTGAAGAGAATAGGACTCAGCGGGTAACCATGCCTGACTCCCCTAGCCGTCCAGAAGTTCTCCGTAACCTCTCCCCCAACCCTCACCTTACTTGCAGTCTCTTTATAAAATTCCTTAACCCTCTCCGTAAGTTCCTCCGATATTCCCCTCTCCCTCATTACCTCCCACAACACCTTCCTATTAACTGAATCAAAAGCAGCCTTTAGAGCGATGAAACAGGCCACCATCTTCCCTCCCTTCTCCCCCAACTGTTTACTAGATAGTTCAATACGAATATATTGTCTAATGTTCCCATACCTCTCCTGAATCCTGTCTGGTTGTCCGGCACTATTCTCTTCCCTTCAACTTCTTCCTCAAGCCTCCTGGTCAACATCGCTGCATACACTTTATACAATGTTGGCATCAGTGTGACCCCCCTGTAATCATCCACCTTCCTTCGCTCCCCTTTCTTTATGATCGGAGCCAGAAGGCCGTCCTTCCATTCCTTCGGCCACCCTTCCCCTTTCCAAACTCTATTGCATATCCGCCATGCTAATGTTTTTATTCTCTCTCACCTTCTGTCTCTAGTGGTGAGTAATACAACACGCACTATTTTCACGCTCTCTGCTTGAATGCTTTTGCTACTTGTTGCTGCTCCCGGGCGTTTTTGTTGCAGGCTTGTTGTACGCTCTATCTTGCAACCAACACCTGGTGACTATTTACTTCACTGTTGGTTGCATTATTTGCGTTTAATCCTGCATTCTAAATATTCCTAAGTGCCGCCTAACCTACAATTTTTCGCTGTCATCGTTTGGCTGTCTCTCTCATTTCCACATTTCCTGTCAGCCCTGGTGAGTGGGTTTTGAACTCAGTGTGTGGAAGCCTGCTTTATCATTTGCCCGTTGCCATCTGCTTTATCAACTGCTGCTTGCTTATCAGCACGGTGCCTGATCCCTGCTTTCAACCTCACTCGCCATTTTTACGACCGACAAAATGGCCGATGGAGACAAGCTGGTGTGTGCCAAGTGTGGCCGTTCTGGAGGTGGCAAATTGATACTTTGTCGTGATTGCGACTGCAACTTTCATCCTATATGCATGAAAACTCAGATTTTTGTGAATGCAAATGGGTCTAACATACGGATGTGCCAACCGTGCCACGCGGCCAAAGGTATGTCTTCTCCGACTCCATCGATGCGCACTCGCAAAGGTTCTGCCAGCTCTACTAGTTCAGGTTCTTCACGCTCTGGCGCAATTAGCCCACTTGTATTGCCGAAATCATCAGTTCCAGACCTAAGTGTTCAGGGTGATCAGCAATCGACATCTGATATGGCAAACACTATATACATCCTAGAGACCCTAGCGACGATTTGCAAACGTACTGAGAACCTTGATTCTTTTTTCAACAAGCTTTGTTCTGTTCAGTCCGAGCTCTCCTCCGTCAAGTCCGAGCTCTCTTCTGTCAGGTCCAAGTTATCTGCCTTGGACCACCTGCCTGCGCTGGTCAAGCGTGTGGATGATGTTGAGGGCATCGTAGCTGAAAACCGTGAAGAGATCCGGGATTTGAAGAAGTCTGTTGCTGATCTCACGGCCAAATTGGATACTTTACCTGCCACCTCTGCTTCGTCGTCGTCTCCTGATGCTGCGACGTTGCAGAGCGTTGTTGCTGCTGTCAACTCTAGCTCCGTCAGTCTTCAGCGCTTTGCAGGACAATACCAGGTTGGCAATCAGCTTATCATCTCTGGTTTTCCAGAAAGGGAAGGTCTCACTGAACCTCTTCCCTTGGCCTTGGCAGTTCTGCTTTCACTGAAACCTGATCTTGATTCCTCCACTGTCTCCAATTCTCGATTTATGAGGAAACCGGTGAGTCTGTCTGCCTCAGCTACTGCCTCAAGTAATGCCTTTCAACAACCAGGTAGTCCTCGCCGCTCGCGCGTATGATGCATTGATGCCAGAAAAGCCAAAGGTAAGCTGATGTTTTCAGCTGTTGACAGTACCACCCTGCCATCTTACTCCTCTCCAGCAGACCCGAACGGTGCTGACTTTCAAGTGAATGTTAACGAGCTCATCTCTACTAAGACCTATAGACTCCTGGGCAAGGCTAGATCTGTCTTAGGACAATATGGCTTCCGATTCATCTGGACGAAAAATGAGATGGTCTTCGCCAAATACAGGAGGGCGACTTGGTCTACACGATCAACTCCCTAACTGACATCGACAGAGTTGCGAGCCTCCACTCTGCTGCATCTTCCTGATTTTCAGCCCCTGGGACTCACTCCTCACGCCAACTGGCATTTCAACAGGCTTCTTCTTCTTCCACACCTCAATCATCAGCTGTCAAGTCATTCGGGAGCTCCACTTCAACTACCGTCTCTAATAATCAGCTTCATGCTTGCTGTCTGAATGTAAATTCTCTTCGCCGTCGCCTTGATACTATTAAAAGTTTTCTCAGCCCCCAGGCTTTGGTTTATCATATTATCGTGGTCATAGAAACGTAGTTATCAGCTGCCCTCCCCAGCTCCATTCTTAATATTCCCAATTATCACTTACTCAGACGTGATCGCAACGAGCATGGCGGTGGTATTGGCATTTATTATCATGATTCTGTCAAAGCCACGGTCATTGATGCCTCTGACTCTGTCTGGGCGGGTAAGCCAGGGCATGTGGAGTATCTCTTCTGTGAGATACAGCCTGTGGGCACCTTACCGGTCTTCGTTGGAGCCATCTATCGCCCGCCTCATGCTCCCTTTCATGTGCCCGTCAACTTTACCGAGCTCCTGGGGACAGCTCTAGATGGCTACAGCCAGAAACTGATCATGGGGGACTTCAACGCTGACCAGCTGTCTCATTATAATGCTGATGTGCAATACATCCATTCGCTGATGCATGATCTCTCGCTGAAGTTGGTCAACCATGGTGTCACTCACTCCACTCTAACTTCCTCCACGTGGTTGGATCTCTGTCTCACTGATGACTGCGACACTGTCACGGGTTGGTTCATATCTGTATGTCCCATGGCTGTTGGTCATCACCTCATCTCTGCCTCGATCGCCATAGAAGGATGGAAGCCACGTGCAACGGTGAATGCATCTCGTCAATTGTCACGTCTTCTGAGGGGTGAAGTTATTGTCGACTTCCAGCAGACTCTCCAAGGCTTTCCTCCTGTCGCATCAAATCCTGACGAGCTAGCAGAGGTCTTCACTCACACTTTCCTAGAGTTCGTTGAGACTCATGCTCCGCTGCGTGAGATGCTAGTAAATTCGGCAAAGATAGCCCCCTGGCTCAATGATCATCTTCGACAGTCGTACCGGCACGTGCAATATCTCTACAGACGGTTCAAGAGGAGAAGACGTCCCCTGCGACTGCTTGAGTTTCGCCAGGCTAGAAGCCTCCACCATTCCAAGCTAGCTGAAGCTCGTGCTAGCTAGTATGATTCTCGACTATCTGGACTATATGGAGCGGCACTGTGGAAGGAGCTTCGAAACCTTGCACTAACACCTGGCACGAGCATAAGGCCAGTTATCTTAGTTTTGAGGCTTTCGCGGCCATGATTAATGAAATCTTTGGCTTCCGGATGGATGCCGCGTTTGGATACAGCGTTGCGCCGACGTTTCGCAAACATTGCAGTATGCATCTTCAGGGCTATGAGCTCCGATTCTGAGCTCTGATGTCGAGGGGTAGTCCTTATATGCCTTCCCTTGTGGTGGTGGGGGAAGGGTAAGGGGGGGGGGTGGTCAGCGAATCATATCTTTTTAATTGATCAGCTGGTCAATTAAAAATGATTCATACATTCAGAACTCACTGTATTTCGTCAACAAACTGAGAAATCTCCGGACTTCTTCAGATGATATCCTAGTGAGTTTTGATGTGGAATCACTCTTCACTAACGTCCCAATCCCAGAAACCTTGGAAATCATCAAGAAATCCAACATCTCTTCCCACTTACTTCCCCTGNGTTCATACATTCAGAACTCACTGGATTTCGTCAACAAACTGAGAAATCTCCGGACTTCTCCAGATGATATCCTAGTGAGTTTTGATGTGGAATCACTCTTCACTAACGTCCCAATCCCAGAAACCTTGGAAATCATCAAGAAATCCAACATCTCTTCCCACTTACTTCCCCTGATTGAGCATTGCTTGACTTCTACATACTTTCAGTTCAAAGGAGAGTACTATGAGCAGAAATCCGGAGCGGCAATGGGGTCTCCCATTTCTCCGATTATTGCAAATATATTCATGGAACACTCCGAGAACGAAGTATTGAAGTCAGCACCTCAGAAACCTACTGTATCGTTCGGGTATGTGGACGATACCTTTGCCATCTGGTCACATGGAAAGACTGCTCTAACTGAATTCCTGGAGTTCTTGGATACTCAGCACGTGAGCATCAAGTTCACTATGGAAATTGAACAAGATAGATGTCTTCCATTCCTAGATGTCCTGGTTCAACGCAACGAGGACGGCACTCTAGGCCACCAAGTATATCGCAAGCCAACCCACACAGATAGGTATCTCAATGCTACCTCCCATCACCACCCCTCCCAAAAGAATTCCGTTATTAGCTCTCTAATGTATAGAGCACTTACAATCAAGATATCCGGACTGCGATATCTTTCATCAAATCCAACGCTGTTGGTGCTGATGGAATTTCAAGGAAAATGGTGCTCCACACCCTACCAGTTTTGTCAGAGTGCCTGCTCACCATCATGAATCGATAGTTTTTGGACAGTATCTTCCCCTCAATTTGGAAAAGGGCTGTTATTGTTCCTGTTGGTAAAGTCAGCTCTTCGAAGTCGCCCTCTGATTATCGTCCTATTGCATTGCTGCCTTTTCTAGCGAAAGTCTTGGAGAGATTGGCCTACATCCAATTGTCCTCATTCTTACAGGAACGTAACCTGCTTGACCCTCGGCAATGTGGCTTTAGACCTGGCCACAGCACTCAGACGGCCTTGCTGAGGCTTGTCAATGATGTCAGAAGGAATGTTGATGACCATAAAATCACTATCTTGGTTCTCTTTGACTTCTCTAAAGCATTTGATACAGTCTCTCACTCGCTCCTGCTGAGCAAGTTGACGGATCTTGGGCTGTCTGCTGGTGCTGTCGCCTGGTGCTGTCGCCTGGTTTCGTTCCTATCTCACTGGACGATCCCAAGCTGTCAAAGGTGATCATGAGCTCTCCTCTTTTCTCGAGACCAATGCTGGAGTACCCCAGGGATCCATCCTTGGTCCTCTACTGTTCTCACTCTTCATCAATGACATCGGCCGCTGTGTACATGAAGCTCGATATCTTCTTTATGCCGATGATCTGCAGATCTACATTGGCTGTGAACCTTTCGATCTCCAGTGCAGCATTCAGCGTCTCAATGCCGACATCTCCAGGATCCAGGATTGGGCTATTGCCAATCGTCTGCAATTCAATGTCAGCAAGACTAAGGCAATCATATTGGGTGCTCGACGCTACATCAATTCCATTGACGTCTCTTCTTTGCCTCCCTTGGGCTGCGGTCGTGCCGCCATTGAGTTTGTTAGCTGTGTGAGGAATCTGGGAGTCTTCTTTGACAGTAAACTCACCTTCAGCAGCCATATCCAGCAGGTCATTGCCAAGATCAATTCAACATTCTATCAGCTATATAGCCTGCGGAAATATACCGATGTGCCGTTGCGCAAATTGCTGGTCAATGCTCTCATATTCGCTCATATCTTCTACTGTTTAGCTGTATTGCAAGGGATGGGTGTGGTGCTGGATCTTCAGCTTCAGCGTCTGATCAATCGTGCCATACGTTTCGTCACGGGGCTGCCTCGTGATGCGCCAATTTTTGCTGCCAGGCGGGATCTTGGCTGACTGACGATCTCAGGCTACAGGGCATCCACGATTGCGTCCATCATGTACCAAGTACTATGCACTGGAAACCCTGCATACCTCGCTGAACTCTTTGCAATATACTCCTCTGCTAGGCCTCGCCGCCATGCCCTTGCTCAACAGACCTTGGTTGTCCCCATTTTCCGGACTGACACTTTCAGAGCTGCCGTCGCTGTTGCTGGTCCTGAGGTATGGAACAACATCCCTACCCAGATCAGGGAGATGTCCTCATTCGCTTCCTTCAAGCGAGAACTGCGGAGATGGATGCGTGATCTTGATGAATCATCGTAATTCAGTTGGCCATTTGCTCGTGTCTTATAATCTGTTCAACACACTTGCTTATTCTCTAGCCTCTTGTCTTTATTTTTTTGCTGCATCTCTTGCTTTGTTTTATTTGACTGCTTCTTATATAAGTATGTAATTTTCAACGTAATCACTTTGTTCAATTTTCTGAGCAATAAATATCTAATCTAATCTAATCTAAACCCCCTTCCTTCCAAATCTCGTTTTCTATCTCGTCCTCTCCCGCCGCCTTCCCGCTTTTCAGTTTGAAAATCGCATCCTTAACTTCCTTCTGCGACAGCCCCGCTCCCTCTTCCTCCGTTTCTTCCCTTCTTCCCTCCACAATAACCCTTCCGTCAACTCCTCCCAACAGCCTCATGAAGTGATCTTTGTACCGTTCCAATCCTAATCCCTCGTTTATCTTTTTTCTTTCCTTTCTCTCCCTATTAATCACTTCCCACACTCTCCCCCCCTCTAGTGCTCTCTCTACTTCCTCTTCAAACTTTGCTTGCTCCTCTTCTTTTTTCATCCCACACATCCTATTGAACTCCCTCTTCTTCACTCTGTACTCATCCTTCTTACCTCTTTCTTGTTTTCTTTTGCATTCCTCATCCCACCAGTCCCCCCATAATTTCTTTTTCTTTTTCGTTTCCTTATCTATCCTTTCCTTAATCTCTTTTACTCTCACTTTCACTTCCGCCAGCGTCTCAGCCAGTGATCGTTCCTTCCAATCCACGCTCTCCAGCTCCTCCCTTAGCTTTTCCTTCTTATCCTTTCCCCCAAAGGAGACTTTGACCGATCTCTTTCCGTTCTTCTTTCCTTTCTCTCTCACCCTGCCCTCCACTTCTTCTTTCAGTGTGACTACCAATGGAAAGTCATCTGAGTCACATTCCTCCCCCACTTCAAACCTGTCCACTAAATCCCTCCCCGTATCATCCGTTATGGCGTGATCAATTACCGATCTACTTAGCCCTCTTTCTCTAGTAAACTGCCCTTCCTCGTCCTCCTTGCAGTTTCCATTTAGAATTGACCACCCTGATTCATCCAGCATCTTTCCATCTTTATCCACCTTTCTTTTATCCTTAGACTTTCTCGACTCCTTATCCTCTAATTCATCCTCTTCTATTAACCCTTCTTTCGTACCGATTATCGCGTTAAAATCTCCCCCTATGATTGCTATTTCCTCATTCTTCTTCTCCATCACTTCCCTGATTCTCTCTATCTTTTGTCCCATATCCTGGTTTACATATATTCCTATTATCCTATAACTCTTTCGCTCTATTCCTATATTTCCCTCTAACCACCCTTCCACTCCCACCTCTCCCTCTTCCACCCGTTCCCACTCTTCTCCTTTACACAGCCCCTTTCTAATTCCCATTACCATCCCTCCTGCCCCTCTCCCCTTCCTAGGTACTCTTGTGGCCAGCTGCGTTTTCCAACAAAACCCTTCCGGCAGTTTCTTCTCTACTTTCTCCCATCCCGACCTCTTTAGCCATGTCTCTATCAGTACTATCGCATCCCATTTCTCTAATCTCCCCCAGAAATCCTTATCTTTTCTTCCTAAGCCTTTTACATTCCAGAAGGCCAGTTTCACACCTACCTGTTCCTTTCTCTTTACCTCATTCCTATCCTTGTTTCCACCATTTCCTCCTTTGCACCTACTGCGCCCCCCCCCTACACCTTCTCATTGCCTTCCCCCTCGAGGCGACCTCCTTGCCTCCTCTTCCCTCTGTTGCCCTGCCTAATCCCCCCTCCTGCTCTTGCTCACCTGTCTCTATGGCCTCAACATTGTTTCCTTCTCTCTCCCTCACCTCTCTGTCCTCTGTCCATTCTTCCCCTACCATGTTCTTAAGCTTCTCTGACATCTCGTCCCACAACCACGTTGCTCTATCTATCCATAGCCTATCCCTTCCTACATTCCCCCTTCTTCCCTTCCCACTTTCAACTCTTTCTACCTGTAGCAACCACTATTGTCTTTTCCTCTCCCTCCAAGTCAAGTCGTCTTCTAATCTTTCTTTCCTGCCTCTCAGTTTAGCCCTGTTCTCTACCATCCTCTTTTTATCATTTGGGTCCTTAAGCTCTAACACCACCGACTGTCTTCCCTGTCTGTCCTTACCACCTATCTGTCTTATCTCTTTCACTTCCACCTCAACCTCTAACACCCTTTCCAGCAACTGCCCCACTTCCAACCTCCCATCTCCCTCCCCTATCGCAATCCCTCTTATCACAACATTTTTCATCCTTCTCTCTCGCTCCAGCTTGTCCTCCTTCCATTCTAGTTCCTAAATTCGCTTTCTTCATTCCTGATTTTCCTTCACTGCCTTTTCCTCTCTCGGCCCTACGTTCTGTACCCCCGCTACACTCAACTCCTCCAACTTCTCCTCTAGAGTATCTACTTTTTCAACTTTTCTCTCTATTTCCTCTAATCTTCTATTATTTTCTACATTCTCCTTTTTCCTCTCCCTACCTTCATCAATCGCTCTATTTTCCATTTCACTTAACTTCTCCCATATCTTCTCTGTTTCCTCATCCCATTTCCCTCTCCAATCCTCCCACACTTCCTTTACTTTCACTATCTCCTCCCTCGTTACCCTCCCGTCCTCCTTGAGCTCCTCCAGCGATTGCAGGGTACTGGCGCTAAACTTAACCATAAGCTTTTCTAATCTCCTTACCGGATCATCCTTCTCCTCTTCCTCCCCGTTTTCCTGCATTTTTCTCTTTTTCTTTTCTGCCTCCTCTTCCCCCTCCTCGCTAACACCCTCTGATTGATCACTTCTTTTTCTCTTTTTACCCGCCTCTTTCCCCCCTAGGATTGAATCTCCCTCCTCTACCTCAAAACGTCTGCCACCCGACGGGGATCCAGAGACGCTCCTCCTCCTAATTCTTTCTCTCTCCAACTTCTCCCTCAGCAATTTATGGCTATTCAACAACACGCCTTTCTTCTTTCTATTTCTCCCCACCGCTCCCTCTGTATCAGAAGCCTCTGAAACGTCAGCCGAAACTGATGACAAATACTCCGACTCGTCCCCCCCTTTCCTCCCCCTCGCTTACTATCTCTTATTTCTCTTCCCCCTCTTTTGTTCCCTCTTCCTTATCTACCTTGATGTTCACTATAGATCTGAATAGAAAACTCATTTACCTACCTCACTTTCCCTCCCCTGTTTTACCTACTCTTTCACTTCCCACTTCTAATTCTCCCCGCTATCTTCTCTTGTCGCCCCTTTCTTCTATTTCCCCTTTTTTCACCTGTCTCTCCCGCCCTGCTCCCTTCCCCTCGCCGCCAAGCTATTCTCTAACGGCCTAATCCTTTCTTTTACACTCACTCTCTCTCCCTCTGCCCGACCCTCTTCTCTGTGTCTATCCTACTACCTTCCCTGCTACTTTCTGATCCTCCTACTCCACTCTCCACTTTTCTAACCCGTTTTGTATCACCCCCGCGGAAACTAACCTCCAAACTCTCACTGCCACTTTCACACCTCAATTTATTCCCGCTTCCACTCTAACCCTTTCCACTCCACCATTCACTCACCACTCTTACCTTTCCCAACCCTCTCCTTACCCTCTTTTCAATACACTCAACTTGAAATAATCGAAAATCACTTAATAACCAAAGCACCCAAAAACTACCAACTTTATCCTCGCAGACCGGAAATGGAAGTCCACGGAGTTTTTTGACGGAAAATATTTAGACATGGAGCCGGCTGGTGACAATGGATCCTCGGTTGAAGACACCTTCTGCTCCCATTTGAAAAGCACGTGCCTCGTAGAGGGACGCCATCGTCCAATCCTCCTTCCCGAGAGCCTGAATGAGGTGGTCTGGATATTGTTTGGTCCCAACAGATTTTTCGCTTCTCGACTCAACCCGTTGTCGTGGAGTTATGACCGTCGGAGATGACAAATGGTATTAGAATTGGAAAAGATTTGGAGTATTTCCTTTCCCGTTTCCCATGGATGAGAGAATTCTCCTAGAGGCTAATTTTTAACAATTTTGCCTTAGAAAAAGGTCTCGATTTTCATATAAAGATGAAAATAAACAAATTTTACAAACAAAAAATAAATTACGGGTTGACGACCCGTGTCGTTACACATTGATCAAGGCATCCAACATTGAACTCAAGAACAGAGGTGAAGAGGGAAGTAAGTGTCTCCTAGTTACCACTTAGTATGAAATTCGAATAAGTTTTCATTTTTTTTTCATTTTTATCATGATTTTACTTGTGGTAAAATCTCAAGGAGGTGATAATTCATAATATGACGAAATAATGATAAAATCCACCCCTCTCATTCTATTTATTTATTTTGTCTCAATATATTTTTTCATTATTTGGAAACGTTTCTTCAGACATTCAGATTCAGATTCTTTATTGCTTACTAATAGGTACAACCTTGTTCAAGCTTTATAAAAAACAGCAGTGTATGCAGATAGTAGAATCCGTGCAAGGAGATAATAGCGGTAATAGAGATTTACAAAAAGAAGATACAGTCAAACATTGGTAAAACGTGTATTAAGCAGGTGTAGGCAGCCAAGTTTGTCAGAAAAAGCAATCGGATACGTACCGAGCATAAAGAGGGCTTGAGATAGCTCAAGATACAATAAATTAATATATAAATATAAAATTACTTAAACTAGGACTTAATTCTAGGGGGGGGAACGGTCCTCGAGAGTACGATGTAGAGGGAACAAGTAAAAGTAGATAATAAATAAATGATACAAAACAGAGAGGCAAATCATTGAACACCAATACATTAATTAATAAGCTGAACTTTAGAGCTTTCAAAGGGTCCAGAGTAGGTAAAAAATTCGGACCGAAAAACTAATTCGTAGATAACGACGTCGGAAGAAAATAATTTGTAATGAGATTGACTCTGGGTTCAGAACTAAGGGTGGAGGGGTTGGGATTTAGGGCTTGAGTGCGAGCTTTGAGGGAGCATTTCATGAAGAGGAAAAGGTTGCGGGTGGAAAGAGGGTCAGGCGAGTTCAGGAGTTTGGTGAGGGTCTGGGCGTTATCATCCATGCAACCTCCACTTGGAATGAAGTCCTTCAGCAGTGTCTCTCGATAGCTCAAGTATTTAGGGCACTCCATGATGAGATGAACCAATGATTCTTGTTCTCCAGAGTTTCACATCTGGCAAGGTTGTTTGGGGTCTAATTTATAGGTGGTTTTCTTGATGACAAAAGAGAGTATGAGAGACTTTGCCAGTCTCACTTGTGTTTTCATTCTCTTCATGGTTAAAGGAGAACCCTGATTCAAGTAGCAGACCGGAGAGCCTAGGCTTCCCCGTGACAAGGAGAGCTGGCAAGCAGCTGAGGCCAGCATCCTGGTCCTATCCTCCTCAATGAGGCGGGGTTGTAGCTCAAAGAGAACCCTCGGGACCTCCAGGGCCCAGTAGTAAGCATCAGGATTTGCACAGTCGAAGTAGATGTTGAGGGGCTTTAAGAGCCCCTCCAGCTGTAGGACTGGATTACTGCGAAGTAGGCGTGCATTCGCCGGCTTTGGCTGTCTTGATTGGAACTAGGAGTGGAAGATCTTCTAGATGTAACCAATTCCATGTATCTTAGAAGGCAAGCTTTGGGTAACCTACCTTCCTCCTGGAGCAAGACCTTGGAGAACCAGTTCAAAGTGAGCTTGACTACCAGGTAGTGGAGCTTGAGCTGTGCCAACTTCCTGGCGGAGGGCATGCCCAGGAGTACAGGTTGGTAGCAGCAGTAGCCTCTTGAAGAAGTAGGACTGGATTGGCTCTAAGGTTTCAGTATACTGCAGAGCCCACGTGGGGGCAGCATAAAGCAAGGTCGAGATAACTATAGAATCAAATAGCTTTATGGTAGCCTCCCAGGAGTCAGCTCTCGCCCTGTCCAGGGTGGCCAACACAGTGCCAACAGCTATGCGTGCCTTTTCACAGGATGCAAGAGCGGCACGACGACCCAGAGCCGAGGAAGAGAAAACCACTCCTAGGTAGGTATAAGTGGAGACAATTTCAACCTTTTCTCCGTAGATTTTCAGAGGAAAACTTGGGAGCAGTACAGCATCGCCTCCCGAGCGGAAGGCAATCAGCTTAGTTTTGGAGACGTTGATGGTCAGCTGGTTTAGGAGGAAGTAGCCCTCCAGGTCCTTCAGCAAGAAGAACATCTGTATTTGGAACGACGTTAGAAGAACCAGATCATCCGCAAACAATAGAGCCAGAATGTCCCTCATCCCATCGATGAGTGGGCCTTTGTGTCCTCTGTCCCTCAGATACTTCTCAATGTCACTCAGAAATAGAAGGAATAGAGTTGGGCTGAAGCTTTCACCCTGGAGAACCCCCTCGGTGATCTCGATACTATCAGTAAATCTCCCTCCTGATCTTACTCTCAGAGCTGCATGTCCGTAAAGGTTCTGGAGGATCTTGATTAGTTTCGAGCTAATTCCTAGATGATAGAGTTTTTGCCAAAGCAGGGTGTGGCCAACGGAGTTAAAAGCCCTCTTCAGGTCCACAAAAAGCCCAAAGACCTTCCGATTTCCTAGCCTCAACTGAAGTTGTACAGCCGCCGTAGCTACAAAAATGTTGTCAAGCGTTGATCGGCCTTTCCGAAAGCCTGCTTGGCATTCAGGATAGATGCCCTCATCCTCCGTCCACTTATCAAGTCTATTGCAGAGGATTTTCGTAAAAAGTTTGGTAACCACATTCACGAGTGCAATCCCTCTGTAGTTCTCGGGTTTGGTTTTGTCACCTTTCTTGTAAATTATGGTCATCACAATGTCATGCCAAGAGTCAGGTACTACTCCTTGAGATAAGATCGCGTTAAAAGAGTGGAGAAGATAGAGTGTGCCTTCTTGTGGCAAAGCTTTATAGAATTCCGCCGGTAGACCATCAGAGCCTGCGGCCTTGCCGCATTTAGCGCTCACCAGAACTGTTTCCAATTCTAGAAGAGAAATGGGACTATCCAGTCGATAATCGGAAATTCCCGAGTAGTCGTTCAAATCGAAGACTCTGGGGGGATAGACTAGAGTGTAAAAAGCCTGCCAGATTTCCACAGATAGCTGTGGCAAGAAGGTCACTGTCCTGCAAACTCTGATTGCTTTCCAAAAGTCCGATGGGCAGCGGACATTGGCAATTTTCTCTCGGAGTTCGTTATACTAGTCTTCTTTCTTGGCCTTGATCAGGTTGTAGTAGGATTTCTTGGCTTCTAGAAAAGTTTCTACAGCCCAATCCTGGAAGTAGTTCCTTTGGCAAGTAAGCAGGTGTCCAGATGCTACATGGCTTGCTGTCTGACAGTCTCTGTCAAACCAGGGCATTTTAGGCTGGCTGGTTGATGGTTGTTTTGGCCTGGTGAGCATGCCAGCATGTTGAGCAGCCTCTGAAATCGTACGGTGGAGCAAAAGCATCTGGTGGGTTATATCTGCATCAGGGTTGAAAGTCACCAGTGGAGAAGCAGTGATATAGCTGGTATAATCTTCGATTCTGTTTCTTTTCTAACTGAGGCGTGTAGTTTGAATCGTTTTTGACTGGGTGTTTTGGGGAGGGCCGACGAGATCAAGGCAGATGGGGAAGTGATCAGAGGGGAGGATGGATTGATCAACGAAGAAGTCATGGATTAGGTGGAGATTTACCAGGTCTGAGAAGATGAAGTCAATAGTGCTTCTGCCTCTCGATCCTACGAAAGTAATACGAGCTGGAGAGTCACCCGGAGAACATCCATTCAGCAGAACAAGTCCATTGTCACCCATGAAGTGACTGAGACTGGAGCCGCGACGATTCTCTATCACAGAAGTCAGAGATCTTGTTGCAGAAATGACAGACTCTTCAAAGATTTCTTCAGGATAGGAGTAATCCACGCCAATTCTTGCGTTAAGATCTCCACCTATTATCAGCGGGTCATTTGATCGAATAGTTGCGATCTCATCCAAAACGAGCTGAAGGTCCGAGAGAATCTGGTCGATATCTTGACCCAAAGCTGGTTTGAGGTAGAGCAAGCCAACAAATAAATTGACGGGTGCGCCAGCCGAGACTTGACGTTGGAATCTGGCGAAGATCCAGAAATCAGATATGTCTATAACTTCCGCCTGAATATCGCTGCGGTAGTAGATGGCTAGACCACAACTGCCGTATCCAGGATCGCGTGGGTCTGCCTTCTTCCCTTTAACCGAGATGAATCTGTAATCACTAAATCTTCCATGACTGTAGGTAATAGGGTTCAGGAGCAAAGTTTCAGAGAGACCAAGAATATCAGGGAGGGGATCGGGATTAAAAAGGAAGAACTTCCTGAAACCATTGAGGTTCCAAAAAGTCAATCGCAGGTTTACTAGTTTTTTGGAGAGTGGGGAGTGTTGTTGAGCAATTTGATGGAAGGCTGGGATGAGTTTCGAGGGTTACGGGGTTTAGTCAATTCGACAGTTTTCTTAGAGAAGTCATAACGATACTGCAAGTCATTCTGAGTGAGTGGGTCTTCGACGAAGGCAGTCTAGTGGCGGATACGAGCCTTGAGGCCAAGAGCTTTCTTTTCCTTAATAAATTTTCTCAAATTGTAGTCTGCTTCTTGCTCTGAAGAGGTGAGGTCATTTTGAATATAGATTCTAGGCAAGTCTGCGGCATTCATGAGGTTAAAGAGATCCTTCTTGGAGATCATTGAGTCGAGTTTAGCGCAAATCATCCCTGGTTGGAGGTTCTTTGCCTCCAACACTTTACCTTTATAATTTTTAAAGTTAGTCATTATGAAATTTGATACTCCAGCAACCAAATTGCGGCTGGGTAGAGTGAGGCCTCTGAAAATTACGTTGCATTTCTTGAGTTCCTGCTCCTGGGACTCCAGTTTACGGAGATTTGCTTGAGGGGGTTCGCGCCTGTGGTGTTGAGGGTGGCCACCTGAAGGTTCTTCTCAATGGACGTAAGGCGGGCTTCTGTAGCCGGGTTGATAAATGAGGGATCAGATGACTCAACCGCTGACAACCTAGTCTTCAGTTCCTTCTGAGAGTTTTTAAGTTCTCTGACTTCTTCTTCAAGGGCAGATACTTTGCCAGAAATCTCTTGTCTCCAGGCCTTGAGTTCTTTTCTTTCATTGGCTGAGTCTTCCTTGAGTGAATCGACCTTGTTCATCAGCAGAACGAGTACACGGTTGGAAGGTGTTTTGTCAAGCTCTAGTTTTTCTAGGGTAGCTAGCATAAATGATGAATCCATGAAGGAAGGTGTTAGGGAAGTTTCTGCTTGCTCTACGGTGGTTTCATTGACAATAGTACTCGACATGAGATCTTCGAAAGAAGTTTCTGCGTTTGCCAATTCGGATTCGTCTGGTTGGTGAAGGGCGGATAAACTCTTCGTCTTTTTAGTGTCGAACAGCTCACATTGAAGTTTGTTGGTGTCGCTTCCTTTCCTTTTCCTATTCAATGATAGTTGAGAAACAAGATGACGAGTTATTGCGGGGGTGGTGTCAGGGCGGCCTAATTTGGCCGATAAAGGAGAGCTCTTCTTTGCTGTTGATAAGAGGGGTGAGCGTAGGAGCTTCTGGCGTGACTGAGAGATGTCGCTAGTTGTCTTTGGTGTGTTCATGACCCAAGGGAATTGAATGGAAGGGAAACGGGGAAGCAATGGATGTGAGAAATGACAGGAAAAAAAAATAACCTTAAAAATAATGTAGCTAGACTAAAAAGATGGATAGATACCAATTCTCGATTGATATGGGCACAATTGTAAGCTCAGGAAAAGCAGAAAAAATTTACAGTCAATTACAAGCCTTCAGGTACAATTAAACCTCAGTAAAACTCTCAAAACTAAGTACAACTAAGCAGAGAAAAATACCACGCGTCTACTCGGGACCGAGTTCGGACCATTCCCCCTCCTTCAGACATTAATCAATGTCATTGTAGAATTTTGAATTAATTTTCGTAGAACCTTGAACGTATGAACCACTCACAATTTATGTCACATTAATTTTTATCCTTTAAATTCTCAGTCATATATTATCACAGTCAATCGCTTTCACATGATTCTTTTTTTCATATTTTTTCCTTACCAGCCCCGTCCCCTCCCTCGCCCGCCAAATAATCAAGTAAAAAAAATGAAGAACCATTGCGAAATATTCAAAAGCTAGGGGGAAATATCCGAAATAAAACTGTCTGGTAGACTCAAATACTGCGCTCTGAATGGTTGAAATTCGATTGGGAAAAATAATTTGTAATATTCAATCATAAATATTGATTGATTCTGGCAGAATTATTTGAGAATCTATTTCTCTATGGTTTTGGAACTTTTTCATAACTTTTCTTTTCTTTTCGACTAGCAAGAACGATTGAGTAAGCAGGTCAATTTCCCCAATGCCCTTTTTTTAAATATTCATTAATGTCGAGACCAATAATTTTCTATCCATTTAATACGGGATTTGTAGTCGTTAAAAAAATTCAAGATTGATTTTTTGTAGTAAGATTGTCAGAAATAATTTTATCATAAGAATTAGTTTGAATCAAATAATATTCATGATTTTTATCAAAATTTTTACAGTAATAAAATCTAAATTTATTGCAGAGGATACCATTATAATCGGTGAAATGGAAATAATCCCTATTATGGATCCTCCCCACGTCAGTAAGTCTACACGCAATAATATGATAACAAAACATCTTCAAACTGATTTCAATCGACGAGAGACGATCATCACTCCAACGACAGCAAGGGGTACCAAGAGATAACCACTTGAAAGTCCAACTCTGGATAGAAAACCGAAGCTAGCTCGATGGGATGTAATCCAAAAAGCCTACAAAATTGATCAAATGTTTCATGGCTTTAATCCACGAACGAGGAAATTGACAGATTAATACGTCTATCAAGATAAAATGAATGAAATGCGTGTTAAGTATATGCTACCCAGTTCCTGAGTCATTCAGTGGCAAAATGCATTCAATCCTTTACAACGATCGGTGAGTAATTGATTTGAAAAAATATTACTTCCGAAAAAATCATAAAGATATTGTTCGTTGAATATTGAATCATCTCGATGATGAATCATTGAAGGTTTTGATCATCAATAAAAATACGTGGTACAAGACATTTCTGTAAATGGAAAAAAATGGCTTTTATTACTTTAAAAACGATTTGTTCTCGAGATGAATGCATAATCCACAGCTTTCACCTTTGCTACCGAATAAATTATTATGTCATTGAATTTCATTACTTTCTACGATTGATCTAATTAATATATATATCGATGAACTGTCCCATGAAACAATTAATGATATTTCTAAAACTTTTATAAAATAATTAAAAATCTAGTTTTTCTAGCGCAATAACGTTGATTTAATACTGTTGTGGAGTATTGAGAATATCATATAATTTTTGACCATTATACTTCCCTCTTGTCCTTTGATATCATTTTAAATTGTACATTGTTACATTTTCCTTACCTGTTTAGATTTCTACATCACCTTTTCTCAATGACTATCACAACACACCGCTTGGAATACAAAACTAGATTGCATGTACTTGAATATTTCATCGTATAATCGGTAATGTGCGGCGTTATATGGACACAAAATATAATGAGATAATATTTATTGTTTTCATCAGTGAATTATGTATGCGATTATCCTGAACAGTGACACGAATCGTGCCACAGACGAATTTGTGATTTTGGATAAGATGAGAAATAGTGAATTTCTGGAATGCAGGATGTAATCCGTATATTCAACGCTTCTGAGAAACAATTTTTGCTTCCGAATGGATGTGTTACGTCATAACGACATACAAAAATCATTATTAATTCCAACTTTTGGACATAATCATAATTTCGGAAATTAAAAAAAAATTATTTAAATACCAATGGAATCATACGATTCCAATGGTATATTAAACCGATCGTTTTACATCCGGTAAGACGATGGAAAAATTTATAATTTGAGATCATTCATACTACACGGGTGGTATGAACCCGCGTTGCCGAGGGCCTTATCGCCCTGGTTTCGGGTGGCTGTTGCGAGGCAGTCCACCTCGTAATAGTCCCACCGTTGTCCAATGCTTCCCTCCCCTCACCTCACTCTTCACACCTAACGACGAATCTTTATTTTTCTCTCCTCCCCGCGCTCCTCGCGCCACGAAACGGTTCACGTGTTCCCCTATTCCCTTTTCTCCGTACCCCTCTTACCTAGGAACGCGACCACGCTGGCTACACCAATTTTCCCCCTCCCCTAATAAGACGCGTATGTCCTCGATCTACCTACCCCCTCTCTCTACAGAGTGCACCCAGCACACATCCACATCTTATTCTCCACCCCCATACAATTAAAAATTCGTGTATGCATTTACATACACGAATGAATATTTTGCCCATGCAGTCAGTCGATCGGTCAGTCAGTCGTGTCGTGATTCCGCCCCGGAAAAGAACAAATCTAAAGTAAAAAGGAAGGCCAAAGGATAGCTAAAACCAGCAAGAAGAAGGAATAATAATAAAGGAGCAAGAGCGACTAATAATAACGGAGCAAGAAGGAATAACAATAAAGGAGCAAGAAGGAAAAACCCAATAAAAGGAAGGTAAAATCCAAATTTTAAATTCGTGAGTGTTTTTCCGGAAAATTTTCATTAAAAAAAATTTGCGATAAAATTTGTGACGTTTTGAGTTTTAGCCGTAGGTAAAACTCAGTGAATGTTTGTCCTTTCCGTCCAGCTATCACCGTCAGTGCGTGGAATCTCCTTTACACTACAACTTTTCACGTATTCCTGCACTGTAATCCTTTGGTGTGGCCACTTAATCCTCAGCTAACTTCTGCGGTAACTCCCTGGTGGATTCGCTCATTCGTGGGGATGTTGGGACAGGTATCGGGGATATTATTTGTGAAGTTCGGAATGAACACTCGCGTATTTAGTCGGTAAAAGGATGGTATATTTACTAATGGTTTGAAATGCACGACTGTTTTAATTATGGGCTGAAGGCCTGAGCTGGAGGTCCGCTCGACTCTGGTCCTGATCGTACTCTGACTCTAAAGGAGTCCTCAAAACTTGGCAAAGCCCCCAGTTTGCTGAACTAAGCAGTCTCACGGTTTTCTTCACTAACACTGTCTCGTGTCATCACTGACAGAGACTGTAACAGTCAAACAGCTCATCATTCTGAACTGGACTCCTGAAAAACCGTGGGACTGCTTACCACGGTGTCCAAATGACACCGTGGAATTGCTGACCAGTGTCTGGATGACAGGAAAGAGAAATCCTATTTCTCGCATTATACTATTATATTATATAATTATTTTCTAAATCGACGTATTGATCGATCTCAATACGTCACACTCCCCTACTAAAAGTATTATTATCTCTAATACAATAGTAATTAAAAATATTAAGACTTCCTTCAAGTCTTCGCCTGATGGGCCTTCTTATGCCTGAAGGGCTATAAATTCCCGACCATAAGGGCTAAAAATCCCTGCTTTATGAGCAATAAAAATGTTTAAATAATTGAACATTATTTACTGTCAAAGAGGATGCAATTAGGTTGTATTAACTTAAATAGTTCCATAAATTTTCATGCTCTATGAGCGAAAGTCTACATGGCTTTGATGTTACTGAAATACCTAATCGACCGAACCCTCACAAATTTAATTGTTGCTTATAATCTAAAATCATTTCAAGTGGGCTTATGACTCGATACATAGCGTAATTGAAAACATTTTTGCATTCCTGGTCTTGGTCGTGGTCTTTCCTCTGGGCCTGGGTCGTGTGGCCTACCAGCCTCCCAAGTCTCTCTGTGCTGAGTAGCGGGGATCTGTCATTTGCTCCCCCCAATATGGTTCGACCATCTGCCAACCCTGGGGCACAGCAGCTATGGGCACAGGGCGTTGTTGGAGAGGTTGGAGATGCACCACTTGGCTTCGAGGAACCAACGCTCTCAAATCTCCCATTGAGGCCAAGGTATCGACGGAGTACGTGCGATCGACTGCTCCCAGAGGTCTCTCTGGCTCCACGATCTCGGTGATGGTAGCGGTGGAGACGGGCCTTGTCTCCCTGATCAGAGTCCTCATTGGGATGTGCACCTCTCGCATTGCTCGATGCTCTGAATGCCTTGGTGTTGCCCTTTCTGGTGAAGGCGTCCTGGTTGCCTGTCTGCCAGGCGTCTTTCGTCTGCTTTTGGTACCTGAACATGTCTTAATTCCCCCACACAACATATCGATCTTTGACCACAGTCAGAATTTCCATACGACCCCAGCAATTATTCCCAATGTACCTAAGGCAATTCCCGCTAGTCCTAGTCCATTCTCTATCCTAGTTACCCGTCTGTCGGCAATTCTTTGTCGACTTAGGGCTTTGGCCCTGTTAATAATGACCTGTAGCCCTACACTGTTTTTTCCCATACTACCTTCGTCATTCGGTCCAGTCTGTACGGTTGGAGAGAGAGTAACGTCATCAAGAATTTCTGATAGATTGCCCTCCCCGAGTCCGCGCACAGTTTTATTTATCAAGGCTGGGAAGTTTATCATAGCCTTATTCGCGAATTTGATCTCAACCTCGGATGTTATTTCGGTGAACGAGATAAGGGTCACTTGTCGCGATCGGGCTTCACACTCCGCTGAGAGGGTTAGTTTTCCTGTCCCCGAAATGCTAATGGTAGTAGGTTCCTGTCGCGAGCAACTCACTCTCAGATCGTCCTACGTCGGGACGGAGAAAACCCACGTGTTGGATTCCTCGATTTGCGTCCAATACGTCTGAGCCATTGGTTTCACCCGTACATTGCATATTTCGGAACCTTTGAACCTGGGATTGATGACCAATTATACTTCACAATCCCCGTTATTATTGACCTCATACATTGGTCGCGTATTTTTGCATAAGAGTTCCATTGATTCTCTTTTGCATCGTCTGACATCATCGTTACTCAACTTAAAATACGTATTGGCTCACTCCGAAATGGCGGTGTAGGGATGGCTGGGTGTTATGAAGGCAACTAAGGGTGTAGTCGTGTTGCCGATTCTAACGGGTAGGGTTATATGCTTATATAACGTGTACCTTGTTAGCTCGACCAAGGGTATTGTCAGTACAAAAACTACCTATTTCTTATGCAGATATGCGGCTAGGTCCGATAGTTTGAGTAATTCCGTGACGCGCGGAATTTCTAATGGTGTGAAAAACTCGATACCCCTGTTATTCCTGGTTACCTCCACCGCTGCGTTCATAATGTTCTGAGCTGACATGATTGATGGGTGCCATTGGCCTCGTTTTGCGAACAATATTGCATTTATCAGTATTTGGGTTTCTACCTCATATTCGCTCAATTCCGTACTGAATGTCGCTAGCACGACCTCTATTTCTTCGTTCTGCTTTATTATATCGATTTGTCGAATTATTTCGTTTACCGAATTTCGGGTCGTCTCTTTGAGCCTAACGATCGTTTCGTCTATCGTTCTTAATTTTGAGTGGACTGTCTTGAATTCCGACCGAATAATGTGCGTCTGGTTCGCCAAGAGTGTTAATGTTTCCCTACTTATATTCTGTAACTGTTCGATACATTTGTCGTAATATTCAGTGTCGTCCTCGTCCATTGTGCCGAAAAGTATTTTACTAATTTTCCCTACGAAGCCCAGAACTGCGGGTTTCTTTCGCTCGTTATTTTCCGACATTAGATCCCTCATTTGTTTGTGGATGTCATTCAATGCATTAATTCGATTTAATGCCTGGCTCAACTGTGCCCCAAAGTTGCAATCGTTTCCGATTTGGGTACATACTTCTCTCATCCCGAACTAATGGTCTATGAAAATTTGTCTTTTATTGAGGGATTCCGTCAGGTCGATGTGCGTTACCATTTTCCACACGGTGTGGTAAATCCACAAATCCGCGTACTTGGATGACAAAATTCCATTGCCGTCTGCTATGCGTGTTATTCCAACGCCTGGGATTTCTGGGCTCCGGGTGAGCCTGAAACACCATAAAATGTGTCTTATGAAGAGAAAATTTTTTTTTCTCTTTGTTTCTTATTTTATCTTTTATTATCGCGAGAATAATAAAAGATCTTGCTTTTTTTTTAAATTTAACTATGTCGCTCCTACGCTCAGCTGTTTCGTATTCCCGCGCGCTTAGTCGGTTACCCCTCCTCGTTGGCGCGCGGGAGAGAGAGACGGGACGGTGCCTGCCGCTATCGCCTCCGTCTAATATCGCTCTCGCACGGTGTTGAGCGGTCCCCTCCACTATTCTGCCGGAAGCCACGTTTTTTGCCTTGGTGATGGCCTCGCGTCGGAATTCAAATCCGGTGACTCTCGTGCAGTCACAACAAAGATAAGGGCTTCCTGCCTCTTTCATTGTGCTGTACTTCAACTTACATAGTGCGTTACTGAGTTTGGTGGAAAGTGTTTGTTCGCGAAGGCTGGATAAATCACAGGAAGTATTTATCTTATTATCCAAATTGAAAAGTGGTTAATAATTTTTTCTTTTCATGTCGCCATGAAATAGCCTTTTCATATCGCCGATTTCCTCGATTTCTGGATAATCGAATTAATTTGAGAGGAAAACAAGTGTATATAATCAAAAGAATTAATGCGATGCACAACTGTGAATTTCTTCAGAACACATTAGCCATTTTTTTCTTTTTCTCATTATGACTAACTAATTTTTACACGTGTTGGTTTGCAGTACCACGCGATGTATTTGCCCCCCGGTTTAATTTTGTTATATTTCGCCAATGCAAGGAATTTCGTCCGGATTATTCCATTTATTATCTTCCAACATCTTCCCATTCTCTTCACTTCCATCGACTTTCATCGATTTCTCGAGACAATCAAGAAGGTAATAAATGCTCTGCAAATAGGGTTTTAGAAATAGTAATTCGTCATCGATTTATCGATCTATTCAAGAAAAGAGAAAACAAAACCATAGAAATTGCGAAGCAGAATGCAAGCGCGAAGGTGTGTCTCCATCGGCGATGCGCAACTCCTCTGTGCATGCAACCATCGTTATACAGTTTTGTAATTTTAGGAAAGAATAATGCTCATAAAAAAAATTAGTGAAATATTTTCAATTCAGTTTTCCCTAAATGCGTGTTTTAAAATTATCAATTAATACCTGTAATGCCTAATCAACTATTAAACAACTGTGTAAAAACTGAGATCACATCTGCCCAGGGAATTAATAATTAATGAATAAAGCTTTTGGGAGGGGAAGAAAGAAAAAATGTCAATGGATTTTAATTTTGATATGAAAACGCGCCAGGCGAACATAACGAGAGTGGGCGGCACTCAACGGCCTTTCGCGCTCTTCCCCCGTCGTTCTCCCCTTATCTCATTCTTTCTCATGTTGATGATGCTAAGGGGGATATCTTCGAGATACTCAATTTGGTGAAAAGCTTGAAGAAAACTAAAAATTTGAATTCAATCATTCCATGGAAATGAACAAAAATTTATAATTCCATGGAATTAGAGTTTTGAAATTTTTCTAACATAACAAACTAACTTCAAAAAAATTGGCCCAATGAAGAATTATTACATGTTAAGAAAAATTTATGTTGTGAAAAAAAAAGTGTACCTGAATAAATTAATTATGTCCTCTACAGAGGAGACCTCACTTCCGTCAGCCTCCGGACACGTTACCGAAGGGGGCCAGAATGGATTCGGTGTTGGCCTCAGCGGGGATGCTCCTGAGACCGCCCCTCGTGTTGATAAAGGTATTTTAATCTATTGATTAAAATGTTATTTCTATTCTCTCATCTTTCTCCATTTCTTGTTTTTTTTTCAAAATTTAGATAATGATTCAAAATCATTCAGTGAATTTTAATTAACCATAATATTTCAGGAAATTCCGAATTTTTAGAGGCCCATGGGAGCCCTATGTTCCGTGGGGGACGGCAGAGTGCCCGGAGGTCTCGCCGTTTCAGGCCGAGAAGTTCGGACCATATTGTTATTGATCCCCCGGTCCAGCAGTGGTTCGACGGTCGAGGTATTTCTTTTGCGGAGGCATGTGATCTGGTACGGCAGACCATGCTTCGGTCGGGGAACCTCCCCCATCTTTATATTGATCGTCCCGAGCTCCACTGTCTCATCATCGAGCGTCGAGCCCTTGACGTCCTGTTTGGGACCATCTCCAAACCGGTTCGGACCTCCAATTGGGGTGAAGCTCGGAGGGGTGCTGGGCGTCCTAGGGGCTCCAAGTCTCGCCGTAGGTCGGGACGGGGGCAACGTTCGTCTCGGCCTAGATCCCAGACCTCGATCGGCCTCGGAGGCCCTCAGGAAGGCTGTGCTCAGTATGGCGTCCCTCGCGAAGGTCAGGGTCTGGGAGGTGAAAATATTTCGCCTCTTCCTGTCCTTCGCGAGTCTAGCTGCGATCAGCCGGTCATCGCTTCGTGTCTTTCTCGTGCTCTTTCTGGTTGAGCATCTTTTGTATATGTATTACTTTGTTTTTTTTTTTTGAAGACGAGAGAGAGAAGAAGAAAGAAAAGGAGAAGTAAACGAAAAAAATTTTGTTTTCAGAGCGCCGAGGAACTTCTCCAGTTGAAGGACATATTTTACTATCCATATATTTATATATTTTTTATATTTTCTCTTTTTATATATGTTATTTTATATATATTTTATACGAAGAAAAAAAATATATCTTTTCTAACTAAAGACCGAAAATTTTGTTTGAAGAACATTTATCCTCTCCTATCCATCTTCTGTCCTGGCTCTACGTTTTTCTTCTCGTAAGATATTTAGTTTCTTTATATCGCTCTAGAGAGCAACGTTGCATTTTGTTCTCTCGGTACCCCGTTTCCTTTGACATAGTTTATTCAGTTGGTGCACTGTTGGTGCTCTTAATTTCGGTTTCTCCACTATGCCTCTCGCAGAAGACGATCCCCGGGTGAGGGTGCTTGAGGAACTGATGGAAGTCGTTCCTTTCGTGAATTATCTGGTCCGTAATGGTCCTAATTTGTACCATCCCGGGCTGCAGTCGATGTTTACGACTCCTCATCCCAAAACTCCTTGGGACATTGTAGATTATCGGCCTTGACTCTGCCTGCCATGCGCTTTAACCAGCATTTCGGGCTTGGTTTAGACGATCTTCTTGATGGTCAGCGTTATGCTTGTGAGGCAACTGGTACCCCTTTTTGGCTGCGTCGTCAGGGAGGCGAGAGTGTCGTTGTGCCCGTACTTGATTCAGTAAGTTGCGACTTTCATAATTTTTTTTCTTTGGACTTGTCGGTATCTAATCTCATTTTCTAGCCTTTTCCATGGGACAAGGTCCAAGACCTTACCGAGTTGTGGTTCACTCTTGCTCTGGAGCGTCATTGCAATGCTCCATTGCTGTCGGACTCTCGAGCCTATACCCTCTTCGAGCTTCTCTTCGATGATTGTTGGAATCGGGTATTTTACATTCTCCAGCTCGTGCACGCAATGCTGCTCGATTGAGGAACCTCCGCTTATGGTTGTCGGCCGATTTCTATTTGCCGAGGCTTTTCCTCGAGGCTCCCTGCCCGGTGGTAAGTTATTTTAACCGTTCGACTGTTCGTCTATCGTTCTAATTTATAATTGCTAATGGGAGCAAAAAAAATGTTTTCTAGGCTCCTCATATATTCCAATATGGAGACGATCCTCTCGAATATTTGAGGTACCTTACCGGGGATTCTACCCTCGGGGATGAGATCATCGACGATCTCGACTGGTACGAATACTTCGAGTGGGTACGTGGGGATGTTTAGGTAAACTCGTCTCTTAATTTATTATTTTTCAATAATACGGGAAACGCTTTAGTTGTACCCTCTCGGTATTCTTTGAAAAAAAACATTGAGAGTTATACTTAAGTATAACCTCCTGTTTTTCTGTCTAGGGCCCGTTTCGCTGACCTCAACGATGGCGGGTCGTGTGTCACCACGAAAGAGGGGTGTCAACTTTCCTTCTCAACGGATTTCTCTCTCTTTTGTACCTTCAGTTTTTCGTACTTAGACTAAGAGAAAATATAAAGGTTGAGAAGGGATAAAAAGTTGTGTTTCTTTTTCTCCCCTTTTCGCGGTCCCTGGGTAATTATAAAATTAGTCCTGATTTTCTGGCGGACACGCCGCCTTCCGGAGTCGGGCTTTCTTCAGTTTGTCGCGGTGTACTATTTTGAGCCCTCTCTCCGTCTGGATTTTTCCTTTATTATTTTCGAGGATTTCGATGATACGGTATGGCCCTTTCCAACCATCGTCCTTTTTTCCCGTCTTTGGTTCTTTACAGAGCCAAACCTCCTCTCCTGTTTCGAAAGGTATTTCTTTCACCTTTTTGTCATAATATTTCTTTGACTTTTCTTTCTTCAATTTGATTTTATTGAATTTACTCGAGCTTTCTCACGAACTCTCCTCAACCCTTTCGTTAATTCTTGGAATAGTGCTCGATATGGTTTACCCCCTATTCCCTCGAGTGATCTCGCTGATGGTATCCGCGGTTTTACCCCAAAAACTAACTCGTGGGGCGTGTAACCCGTGCTTTCGTGAACGCTACTATTATATGCGAACATCGCCATGTCTATCCATTTATCCCAATTTCCACTATCTCCGATCTGAGTTTTTAGGAATTCAGTCAAGACGTGGTGACTGCGCTCGAGAGATCCGTTAGATTGAGGGTGGTACACGGTTGTCAAGCATTGGCGAATCCGAAATAATTTACAAAATTCGGCCGTGATTCCGCTCGTGAAATTCGTACCTCTGTCCGATAAGATTGCTTGGGGTACGCCGAAAGTGCATATTAGTCTGCGTTTAAGGGCGCGCGCTACGTCTTCCACTCTCTCCGTTCTCAGCGGTACGCCAAGGGCGTATTTAGTCAGACAGTCCTGCATGGTCAATAAATATGCATATCCCCTGTCTCTTCTCCCTGAAGGCTCATAGATATCCATGGATACCTTCTCAAACGCATCTATCGGTGTGTCGGTGATGATCATCGGATGGCGAGCTTTTTCCCTCGTCAATTTTTTTCGTTGGCATATCTGACAGAAATTCACATAATCTCTGACTGTTTGTGCCATATTTTTCCAATAATATTGAAGTCCCACTGCGTACAAGGTCTTTGTTATGCCATTGTGTCCTCCTATCGCTGATGTATGTTTCTCCTCCACAATTGAAATCCGATCTTCCTCTACTGGTACTTCGAGTAATCGTGCGCATAACACTACTCGTATGTTGGTTCCTCTTAATCTTTCTTTTAGCCGTGTTCTGATGGCTTTCCTCGATCTCTCTGTTAAGGAGTCGGAGTCGTGGGTCATCCTTATTTTTGGCAGTTTTTCGGTGATTACTAATTCGAGGAAAGTTTCGAGGGCTCTTCTAGTATTTTCTTCCAGGACTTCTGCTTCTGAATCATCCTTGATGACGAGTCCAAATGCCATTCTTCCGGCCGTTTCGAGCCTAATGACCTCTCCTTTTTGATGGACCTGAGAAGTCAGCTGTTCCCGTTGTATCCAGTCTTTCTCAACTAATACTCTGAGGCAGGCGTTGTCCAATTCTCCAATTGCTGGGAGATAAAATGCAAAATTCTCCTTTACTTCCGTTAAATGTGTTCGGGAGTATTTAACATTTTCATTTCTCGTTGTTATCAGCGTCCGTCGATGGCTCCCATACATCGAAGTTGATGTCATCCAGTGGTTCTCCGTGTTGGCCATTTTCATCGGTTTCTTTCTTTCTTTCCTCTGTGCCGGTTTCCTCTTCGCTGTAATTGATTGGGTCATTGCCTGCATCAGCTGATCCTGGTGTTGCTACTGGGCTCCCTTGAACCATTTCCTCTTCGTCCGATGAGTGTAGTGGGTCTTCGGTGGGGTCGAACACACTTCCGGCTTCACTTCCGGGCTCGGAAGTTTCGTCTCCAGAATGTGTCTCATAGGATAGCCGTGGCTGTGTTTCTTTTTTGTCTTTCAGGGATATTTTCATCCTCCTCTGTAGTTATTTCTTCGAGAGAAATTTTTCGTGGACGTCCTCGCTTCCTTTTCTCAGCGAGGATTTTTCGGGGCTGTCCTTGCTTCATGTTCTCGACCGGAATTTTTCGGGGTCGTCCTCGCTTTCTTTTCATCTGTGGTTTCTCCTGAACCTCTACGTTCTCGTTAGGGTTATTCTGAGGATTATTTTGAGGGATGACGTCTCTTCTTTCAGCAGAAGTTGTTGGTGTTATCCCGTCTCTTTTGGGTATTTGCAGGGGTGTTCTTTTGGTTACCGCTGCCTCTTGCGGTTTCTGGTTTACCGACACTACTCGGCATTTAGGCACATGTGTGTCGGTGTTTCCCCTTTTTATTTTTATCACGTCGGGGGATATCACAGCAGTTATTACGTGTAGTCCCACTGTTTGGTATGGTGAGACATTCTTGTACTATAACAAATCGCCGGCGTCCATTTCTGGATAATCGTTTGTTAGGTCCATTGTTAATTTAGTAGGGTCCCACTCCGGCGGAGGATTGTTTACTTTTATGATGCATTCCTCCCTTACAATGTCCGGTCTCGTGCCTCGCATGACTTGGACCTTGTTATCGGGCCACATCATTTCGACCACGCATGGGCCTATCTTTTCGCCGTTTGGTATGATGGTATACCATATCGCGTCTCCAATTTCCGCCTTCTTTCTCAGTGGATTTATTTTGCCGGTTGCGGCCACGTTTTGCTCCCCAGTGATTTCATTAGCCTCGTCAGGTATCGGGTTTCGAGATAGCGCGTCTGCGTTGAGATTTAATTTTCCCGGTTTATATTTAATGTTATAGTCATACTCTTCTAATTCATTCGCCCAGCGACGTAATTGGGCCCCCGGGTCTTTGGTGGACCTCAGCCACACGAGTGGCTGATGATCAGTTACTAGTGTAAATTTTCTCCCATAAATATACGGCCGAAATTGTCTTATCGCAAAAATAATTACGAGAAGTTCCTTTTTTGTTGTTGTGTAATTTCGTTCAGGTTGCGTCATCACTCGTGACGCATAGCTTATGGGCAAGTCTTCGCCTATTTTGCCCTGGCTAAGGATCGCTCCGACCGCGTAATCCGATGCGTCGGTTGTAACGACGAACGGCTGAGAGAAATCCGGGTGTCTCAAGATTGGATATGACGTTATCTCTCGCGTTATTGAATTAAATGAGTTTTCCTATTTTTCTCCCCATACGAAAGGAGTATCCTCTTTTAACAGTTTTGTGAGTGGGCGTGCTTTCACCGCAAAATTTTCGATAAATCTGCGATAGTATCCCGCTAATCCGTTAAATTGTCTAATACCTTTCTTATCCTTCGGCCTTGGGTATTTTAAAATTGGATCAATCGTTTTGGGGTTGGGCCTTATTTCTTTTTCGCTTATGCAATGGCCTAAGAACGTCACTTCTTCTCTCAAAAATTCTCATTTAGAGGGCTGCAGGCTCATTTGTACCTTATGGAGTCTATCTACAAATATTTTGTATCTTTCCCTGTGATCTTCGAGGGTTTTCCCATAGACTACAATGTTATCCATATACACAAATAAACCTGCACCCTGTAATCCTGACAGAACGACGTCCATTGCCCTTTGAAAGGCTGGTGGGCCGTTTGCAATTCCCATTGGGATTCTAGTGCAGTGAAAGTGCCCCCTTGGGGTTGAGAACGCGGTTTTGGGGCGACTTTCAGGCGCTAACGGGATTTGATGGAATCCTGACACTAGATCGAATGTTGAGAAATACCTCATTCCCCCTAATTGATCGAGGATGTTCGTTATATTCGGCAAAGGATACGCGTCCGCGACCATTTTTTCATTCAGTCTACGAAAGTCGACGACCATGCGCCATCGCTTTTCTCCGTCGGGGCCTGGTTTTTTCGGAACCATCCACGCGGGAGAATTGTATGGTGAATCAGAGGGTTCAATGATACCGGCTTTTAGCATGGTATCTATTTCTTCGTTGGATTTGTCTCTGATATAGAAGGACAGGCGAAATTGCCTAACCACGACAGGCTCATCGTCCTTCAATTTAATTTTATACCCTGGGATTTTTGCCTCTTTCTTTTCGATCATTCGAAACCTCTGTATCACCAAATGCCTTAATTTCCGCTTCACTCGCGATTGACTCGACTTCTTCTGGGTCAACGAATGGAATTTTAAATCGCTCCTCGGTTTCCCGGGTATTGAAGACATACAAAAAAGCTACAACTTGTTTAGGCTTCACTATCGCGTCCCCGAAGTACACCCCTGATTTGATGTCCCTTCGCGGGAGGTAACCGACCTCTGCGTCGAATTTACCTACTCTGACGTATACGAGCTTGACTGTTCTAGGCGGGAGAGGAATTGACTCCGCGTTTACAAACGTGTGTACCCCTTTCCCTATAGTCAAAGTGTCTTCTCCATAGTCAATTTTGACTGCCCTACTTTTTAGAAATGGTCTGCCCAGCATCCCATCTTCTATCAGCGGAAAACTCGAGTTGGCGACATGGAACTTGTCCTCGACCTCCTCTACGTCCAGAGTTACGTACCCTACTGTTTTCATTCTCCCCGGTGTTACCCCTTTTTATTATTATTATTTCTTCGCGATTTATTATTACCTTTGGGCTGAGTTTATCTAACCTTACGAGATTTACGTCAGCCCCCGTATCTACAAAGAATTGACCTCTCACCCCTCTCATTCTATTTACTTTTAAATGAATTTGAGTGGGGGGTACATCCATTACGCGGAAATTTACATGGGCCGTCTTATATATTGTGTTCAGCGCGCTTGACTCGCCCATGTCCCCGAGTCCTGGATCGCGCAGTTTCTCCTGACTCACTTCTCGTTTAAATTTTGAGAGGGGCCGGCGACAGAAGTCGGTTCTGTCTGTTGTCCTTCTCCCTTGGTTTCGCTAGAATTCGCGTTTCTTGGGGCTTATTTTTTTATTTGATGTGCTGGGGTTCTGCAATCCCGTACAAAGTGTCCGGGCTTAGCACACCGATAGCAGCCGTTATCGCTGGTGCTCGGTTTCTTTCCCCGCTTATCATATTGTTTCCTCCCTTTGTACTCTGGTTTGCCTTTGGCGTTGCCAGAGCTGCGTTTCTGTCCGTCGGCTTTTGCTAAATTCGTGGCCTTAATGCTCATTTCTCTCAAATCAGCCTCAAGGGCGTCGTCATCGATTGATTCGACCTTTCGAATTTTTCCCTGCCCCTGAGATTGCTTTGTTTTCGCGTGCAATTTTCGAAGGTGTTCGAATTCTTCAGTTTCTTTGAGCTTAGACTCGATCGTCACGGCTATTCCAACGGCTTCATCGAAAGAGGCGGGTGTCAGAGAAAACATCATGTTTTTAATGTCTCTTCTGAGTCCCGCAAGAAAAGCTTCTCTCATATTTTATTTAATTCCGTGAATGTGAATTCTGTAGTCTGCCGTCGGGTCCGTGTCGAGTCGACTCTGCACTTTTAATTGAAGAGCTTGGAATCGCGCTTCATAGTCCGTCACTGACTCCCCGTATTGTTGATAGAGGCGTGACATTTTCGCAAGAATTTGACGCAGGTTTTCCCTCGTACCGAACGACAGGTGAAGTTTCAGAACGAGATCATCGAGTGAATTAATGCTGATTAATGCGCTCTCTACTGCCAATCTTGCTTTTGGGCCAAATTTCGGCAAGCATTGCTGTAAAAAATTTAATTCGTCTCCCGGTCTTAAGAGTCTGCGTGACATATTTAGGCTCGTAATGAACCTTTCTACGTCGTCCCCAACTTCATACTTTGGTAGCGGTCTAATTGCGTTCCTCACTCTCTGATCCTCCCCATAGGAGTAATCTGTTCATGGGTTATAACCCATTGGTAACGCGTAATTTTATCCTGTGAGACCTGGATTAACCTGTGGTCCTGTGTTCGTACTCCCAGGATTGTCATTTGAGTTTACACTCTCAACATTTATTCCTAGAGCCGCACTGAATCTTCCCAGGCCGAAATTTGTTCCTCCAAATCTCGCGGTTATGTCCGACATCGGGCTTCTGAGTCCAATTTCCGACCTACCGAGTCCGTAACCCATATCTAATGTTCGCCCTATACCTATATCTGGTCTTCCCGTCGCATAATTTCTGGCCAACGTCGGATTGTATGGTCCCAGCCCCAAATCTGGTCTATTAAATCGGTACGCTGAGGACGGTTGCCCTAATCCTAGATCCGGTCTATTAAATCCCGTGAAAATTCCAAGTGTTGGGGGGGTAAATGCGAACGGTTGGGAAATACCAATTGACGTGGGTGCGACCGAACTTGTGGTCATTCTGGAATGTAAAGTTGTAAAACTTATGGTTGTATTTGCCGTGCATGATGCAACTGATGGATTAGTCGTTGATGCTTCGCAGTTTACCGGTTCCGTTGGCACTCCTGTCGTTACCCCGTTTGATATCCCGTCCATGTCTATTCTAACTAATTCTACTCGTGAGAGGTACGGTCTCGAGTCACTGTTCCGTCGGTCGCGTCGACGAATCCGACTGGTCAAAGATCACGTTGAACGGGTAGGAGGAATTTTGAGACTTTTTGGTACTTACGCAGACCCAAAGACGGCTAACAGAAGCCAAATGTGCATCTTCTCGTCCTGGATCTCGTTCGTTGTCCCTGCGCGTTGCTTCTCTGCTAGTTGTCTCTGCTACCCGACTTAGCGAGTTGTCTCTGGTAGTTGTCTCCGCTAGCGGTTCTCTGCTAGTTGTCTCTGCTATCCGTTTTATCGACTTGTCTCTGCTTTTCGATTTGGCGAGTAGTCTCTGCTGTTCGATTTGGCGAATTGTCTCTGCTTTTAGATTTGGCGAGTTGTCTCTGCTTTTAGATTTGGCGAGTTGTCTCTGCTTTTCAATTTGGCGAGTTGTCTCTGCTTTTCGAAATTTACTTTTTGGGCGTTCTCCCTTCCTCTCTTTCTCTTTCTTTTCACAAATGTGAAATGCTTGACACTCAACCGTATCGGATGAGGTTGAAGCAAGAGACTGAATTGGGTCGTCTGCCCTTTGACCTTCGGCTCTTCTCAGTAAACGCGTATACCACTGAATTCTTCACTGTATCCCTTCAACTCTGGAATCATCACATAAAATTTCCTCGTGGTTGCACTCGATTCCCTGAATGAGTACCAAACTAGTCGGGCGCCAATGTGACGTTTTGAGTTTTAACCGTAGGTAAAACTCAGTGAATGTTTATCCTTTCCGTCCAGCTATCGCCGTCAGTGCGTGGAATCTCCTTTACACTACACCTTGTCACGTATTCCTGCACTGTAACCCTTTGGTGTGGCCACTTAATCTTCAGCTAACTTTTGCGGTAACTCCCTGGGGGATTCGCTTATTCGTGGGGATGTTGGGACAGGTATCGGGGATATTATTTGTGAAGGTCGGAATAAACACCCGCGTATTTAGTCGGTAAAAGGATGGTATATTTACTAATGGTTTAAAATACACGACTGTTTTAATTATGGGTTGGTATAACGCGGTGTTACGGCTCGACTAGGGACTTCGACTCGATTTGTTCGCTGAAGGCCTGAGCTAGAGGTCCGCTCGACTCTGGTGCTGATCGTACTCTGACTCTAAAGGAGTCCTCAAAACTTGGCAAAACCCCCAGTTTGCTGAACTAAGCAGTCTCACGGTTTTCTTCACTAACACTGTCTCGTGTCATCACTAACAGACACTTTGACAGTCAAACAGTTCATCGTTCTGAACTGGACTCCTGAAAAACCGTGGGACTGCTTACCACGGTGTCCAAATGATACCGTGGGATTGCTGACCAGTGTCTGGATGACAGGAAAGAGAAATCCTATTTCTCGTTCCCACCATCCAGCATTATACTATTATATTATATAATTATTTTCTAAATCGACATATTGATCGATCTCAATACGTCATAAATTTAATTTTGATTTATTATTTTTGCGAGTGTTTTCCGAAAATTGACATATAAAAAATTTGCGATTAAATTTAATTTTGAACCATTATTTTCGCGAGTATTTTCCGAAAATTTACATATTAAAATTTGCGATTAAATTCAAATTTGAAATATTATTGTCGCGAGGGTTTTCCGAAAATTTACATGTCAAATTTTCCGATTAGATTCAAATTTAACATTTTATTTTCGTGAGTGTTTTCCGAATATTTACATATCAAATTTTGTGATTAAATTCTATTTTTGAAATCTTATTTTTGCGAATATTTTCCGAAAGTTACACAATCAAATTTTGTAATTAAATTCGATTTTTGACATTTTATTTTTGCGAATGTTTCCGAAAAATTACATAATCAAATTTTGTGATTGAATTCGATTTTTGACATTTTATTTTCGCGAGCGTTTTCGGAAATGTACATAATCATATTTGTGATTAAATTCGATTTCTGACATTCTATTTTTTGCGAATATTTTACGAAAATTACATAATGAAATCTTGTGATTAAATTCGATTTTTCACATTTTATTTCGCAAATAAAAATCCGGAAATTCCGTATTAGATTTTTCGCAATAAATTCCAATTTTTTTGGAACTAAAAATTCATTAATCAATTAAAATTTCCCTCATTTAATTTCGGGAATAAATTCTGAAATTCTTACATTTAAATTTTATAAATTAAAAATCTAATTTCTCATATTTATTTCGGGAATATTTCCACATTTTCCACCATAACAATTCCGTTAAATTCGCCATTTTTGTTTTAATTTCGGGAATATTTTTCACATTTTCCACCAATAAAATTCCGTTAAATTCACCATTTTCCTGTTCTAATTTTGGAAATATTTTCCAATTTTTCCACCATAAAAATCCCGTTAAATTCACAATTTTTCTGTTCTAATTTCGGGAATTTTTTCTAAATTTTCCACAATTAAAATTTTGATTTTAACAACTTTTTGCAAACTAAAATTTTATTTATTTTGATTCCACTTTAATTCCGATGTCATAAAAAACTTCTTTTCGTAGAAAAGGTTCGATTAGCTTCAAGTATTCAAATATTAAATTCTTTGGAACACTTCCGTGGAACAAATTCCATTCCTTCCGGTTTCTTCATTTAATAAAATCTTACCCCCTTCAAGTCATCATCATCTTATAAGGAGCATCATCCGAAGATCCTCAGTGAAGACAAGGGATCAGAGGCTATTGATCAAGGGCAATTGACTAGAGGCTAAGGATAACCCTGAAGTATTACCTGAAGCATTATCTGAGAACCATCTTCCAGTTCATCGAATTATATATATATCCTAAATTTTAATTACAGCTACCGTGAGTTAATTTAAATTGACCATTATTATTTCATTGTTTCTTTTTTGTAGATTTCCGAATCAAAGAATTCTTTATTTTCCACTATGTCTTTAGAGACATTAGTATCGATTTCTTCGGATTGAAGTCAATGATGTTCAATATCTGATAATGATTATATTATATATTTAACCCCAAATTCAAATGAACAAACCTTCTGTCGTAACTATCATTATCATATTCAGGGAGATTCCTGACTGTACTCCAATTATTTTTATTAATTAGAATCGTTGTGCTTGAATGAGACATTCCATTCAGGAATTGGAACCTTGTATAATTATTACTCCGTGTGAAAGGGAAATTCTCACCCTCATTAATACTTTGAATTCTTTAATCTCAGAAGTAAAAATTTCCAATAATTATTGATTGCTGATCAATCAATTCAATTTATTTTGTAAAATCACATTCAAGGGTAGAGTCAAGTCCTCAATGATTAAATTTTCTCATCATTCTGACGTTAAACTCAGAGAACACATGAGAGGACATAAAATTAATTATTAATACTTTTTTTTTGCGTTTTTTTTTACAGTAATTAAATTTTGATTTAAAAGGAATTCAAAGGGTTCCGATAATGAATGAAAATAAAATTTTGAATGGAATGATTCAATCAATTTGAATTGTTGAATACCATTGTTATCAGAACTTGTAAAATCAGAGGAAAATTTTATTGAATTAAAAGTTAAAAATCCATGTTAAGCAAAAATCTGTCTTTCTTTTTATTTCTGGATTACCTAAAAGTACTCACCATTCCCAGCTATCATCTTAACGGATAGGCTAAAATAGGTAAATTCAATACTCATATTTCCCGATTTATCAAGGGTAAGTCTATGAAATCATGACGTAACAAAAGCATCGCATTCGATCGATTTTTCGACTCACTAATTTTGCTTGGAAATGACGCAGAATGATCTGAAACGAAAAAATATGAAGTTTGAGAACCATGTCTGTGTGTGATCATGTCCAGTCGGTGGTCACTTTTTCTTCAAATTGTCGAATAAACGGGCAGAGTGATCCCAAATAATTCGAAATTTTGTCAGTTGATTGGTATAATTTGGGACTAACTCTACGCCAAAGTTCAGAATTCATCCATTAGTTTTTGAGAAATAGCGATTTGTTTTTTTACGCTTTTTCCCAAATATCTTGGAAAATATCCAACCGATTTAAACATTTATTTAAAAAAATGTTCATCTTGATCTCCTCTATTTTAATCAATCAAAATATATATACCCATTTGTTATGTCCAGAGAAATTATTAACGTCGGAGGACTATCTTTACAATTGTTCATTAAAAAGAAAGCTAAACTTATTAAGATTTGAATTTATTTAGATGACGCAAAGTTTATACTCTTATTTCTCTATATAAATAAAAAATAAGGCGAAAAATTCAGGGGACGCTGAAATTCAGGGGACGCTTAAATTCAGGGGACGCTGGGTGCCTACACGGGGGTTCCTATGTGGGGAGGTGCCGGTATTTATAAGGGTCACGAGGGTCGCAAGGGTCATGGGGTTGCTAAAGGTCATCAAAGTCATGGGGATGCTAAGGGTCATAAGGGTTATAGGGTTGCTAAGGATCATAAGGGTTATGGGGATATAAGGTTCATAAATGTCATGGGGATGTAAGGTTCATAAGGGTTATGGGGATATTAAGGGTCCCTTGGGATATTAAGAGTCAAAACAAGGGTCACGCTAAGGGTCATAAGGGTTCTCAGGGTCAAAATAATGGTCGCAATAGAAAAAATAGTGTTGCCTAACACTAAAACATTTTCAGAGTTCATAAGGGTCACGAGGGTCACAAGGGTCATTGGGTTGCTAAGGGTCATAAGGATTTTAAGGTTGCTAAGGGTCGTACGGGTTATAGGGTTGCTAAGGGTCATAAGGGTCATGGGATTGCTAAGGGTCATGAGGGTTATAAGGTTGCTAAGGGTCATAAGGGTCATGGGGTTACTAAGGGTCATAAGGGTTACAGGGTTGCTAAGGGTCATGAGGGTTATGGGGATATAAGGATCATAAATGTCATGGAGATGTAAGGTTCATAAAGGTTATGGGGATATTAAGGGTCCCTTGGGATATTAAGGGTCAAAACAAGGGTCATACTGAGGCTCATAAAGGTTATCAGGGTCAAAATAATGGTCACAATAAAAAAAAGTAGTGTTGCCTAACGCTAAAAAATTTTCAAGGTTCATAATGGCCACGAGGGTCACAAGGGTCATGGGGTTGCTAAAGGTCATAAGGGTCATGGGGATGCTAAGGGTCATGAGGGTTATAGGGTTGCTCAGGATCATAAGGGTTATGGGGATATAAGGGTCCCTTGGGATATTAAGGGTCAAAACAAGGGTCACGCTGAGGGTCATAAGGGTTATAAGTGTCAAAATAATGGTCACAATAACAAAAGTAGCGTTGCCTGACGCTAAAAAAATTTCAGGGTTCATAAGGGTCACAATGGACACAAGGGTCATGTGGTTGCTAAGGGTCATAAGGGTTATGTGGATATAAGGGTCATAAATGTCATGGGGATGTAAGGGTCATAAGGATTATGGGGATATTAAGGGTCCTTTGGGATATCAAGGGTCAAAACCAGGGTCACGCTAAGGGTCATAAGGGTTATAAGGGTTAAAACAATGGTCACAAATAGTAACCCTTAGGGTCATAGGGTTCAAAATAAAAAAGTAGCGTTGCCTAATGCTAAAAAATTTACAGGGTTCATGAAGGTCACGAGGGTCACAAGGGTCATGGGGTTGCTAAGGGTCATAAGGGTCATAGGGTTGCTAAGGGCCGTAAGGGTCACAAGGATCAAAACGGTCATGGGGTTGCTAAGGGTCATAAGGGTCATAGGGTTGCTAAGGGCCGTAAGGGTCACAAGGATCAAAACGGTCATGGGGTTGCTAAGGGTCATAAGGGTCATAGGGTTGCTAAGGGCCGTAAGGGTCACAAGGATCAAAACGGTCATGGGGTTGCTAAGGGTCATAAGGGTCATAGGGTTGCTAAGGGCCGTAAGGGTCACAAGGATCAAAACGGTCATGGGGTTGCTAAGGGTCATAAGGGTCATAGGGTTGCTAAGGGCCGTAAGGGTCACAAGGATCAAAACGGTCATGGGGTTGCTAAGGGTCATAAGGGTTATGGGGTTGCTAACGGTCATAAGGGTTATAGGGTTGCTAAGGGTCATAAGGGTTATGGGGATATAAGGGTCATAAAGGTTATGTCTAATATAAATGGAGTTTTAGAATATTGATGTAACCGATGAAAAAGGGAGACGACACAATATTCAAATGGTTGGGGCGATTTATTAATTAATTAGGTACAGAAGATGAGTCTTCGAAGAGATCTCCAAAGAGAATGAATAAAGCCAAGTGATTCCAAAAGACAGTCGTTGTCAAGAGGGTTTCGTGTCATCTTCAAGATGATGGACAATTGAATTATGATTCGAAGGAGGATACGTAACACTACTCCCCTCCACGAAAAGATTGCCGCCCCGGCAATCACACCAGGGACTATTTGAGGTATTACAACTTTAGGATCTTTTCTTTTTTTTTTTCAAATTTGTAATAACTGAAAAATTTGAGAGTTGTAAGATCTCACATAGGGAGGGCTCCAGTCCTTTCTTCAGCAAAAACCTCCCAGAAATCAACACTGGAGAACAGCCCGATTCACACTTGTTTGATGCTATAAATGAAAAATTTTATAAAGTGTTTACTACAATTTCAATTTGTTGTCATGTTTAAAAATAGTATGTTTTCAATCATCATTCATTCCTCAATGGTGTATGAATGTCAGTGTATGATTCTATTTTCATTTTCAATTCTTGATTTAATGAAATGATGCACACAAAAATTCTCCGATTCGGTTCCAGGATCTGAAAATGACTCAACACAAGAAATTCCTCAAGTTAGAACCATCTTTCAATATTAAATTCATTCAACCAAAAGCAATAAGCAACTACTCTTCAAGCAACTACAGTTCAAATAACTACTTTCAAGCAATGGCCAAAAATTCAAACATTTCAATAAATAATAATTGTGAATTTCGAAAGCTTCCAAAATTGTTACAATTTAGCAAGGAAAATTAAGCATCATCTACTCAACACATACATTCATTCATAAAAAATAACTCAATTTAAACAAAATAAAACATGGGATATTCATGTAATTCTGTTAACCAGAGATAATCAATAATCAGGCCAGTCTGCTAACTACAGACAATAATAATCAGGCCAATCTGCTAACCACAGATAATAATAATCAGACCAATCTGTTAACCACAGATAGTAATCATCAGGCCAATCTGCTAACCACAGATAATAATCAACATGAAAAATAAATTAAATTATGATGCAGATTTATCAGTAGCTGAAAAAGAAAAAAAATTAAGAAAATGGTTAATGATCACTCTTCGTCATCCTGTTCCATTGGCCAAAGACGATTAACATGTACAACTTTGAATTTTCCTCTTGGCAATTTCTGGATTCGGTAAACCACATCATTAAGCTTAGATTTAATCACGTAGATCTTTTTCCAATTGTTCTGAATTTTTGGACACTGACCTTTGACTCTTTTAGGTGCAAAGAGCCAAACTTTCTGTCTTGGTTTGAAGTAAATCATGTGAGCTTTCAAATCAAATTTAGACTTCATTTTATCACTTTTGAGTTTCCGATTTCCTCGTACTTGTTGATGTGTGTTTACTAGGCTTTCCTGTAATTGATCAACGTAATCAGGGAAATCGATGTGATTGTTGGTGCTGCTAGTTGGTGGGATACCATGAAGTAAATCTAGAGGAAGTCGTAATTCCCGACCAAACAACAACATCGCAGGGAAAAATTGTGTTGTCTGATGCTTGGAAGAACGATAAGCTAGTAAGAATAAAGGTAACCACTTGTCCCAGACTTTTTGATTATCATCAATGAATTTCGCGAGATAATTCAAGATGGTCCTGTTCAGACGTTCAACCATACCGTTGGACTGTGGGTGTATAGGAGTAGTACGCGTTTTATGAATGCCTAAAAGTTTCATGAGTGAGTTGAAAATTTCGGATTCAAAATCTCTCCCTTGATCAGAGTGAATTTCCAGCGGAATTCCAAAACGTGAAACGACATGTACCACCAGCGCTTCAGCAACAGTAGCTGCTTTATGGTTGGGAAACGGGATTGCCTCAGGCCAACGAGAAAAATAATCAGTCATGACGAGGATGAATCGATTACCATTGAGTGTTTTTGGTACTGGACCTAAAGTGTCGACTGCAATGCGTTCGAAAGGGAAACCACCATTATAAATTTGCAATTCTCCTCTGGCCCGCTGTGATGGACCATCTCGGCTAAAATAAATAGAGCATCTGTGACACCAATTCTCAACATCGAACTTACATGAAACCCAGTAGAATCGTTTCCGAATACTATCCAACATTTTGTTGACTTTGAAGTGGCCGCCAAGAGGAGATGAGTGAACAGTTTTGAGAATCTCTTTTGTGGCTGAATGAGGAACAACGATTTGAAGGATAATTTTCTATTTGTCAGATAGTTCTCGTCGACGATAAAGAATATTTCCTCTCAGCTCTAAAGAATCCCAATAAAGCAGATAAACGTTGACATGGGAACCGACGTGTGAAACTTCGTGCCACTCGGGGCGTTTATTTTGTCGTTTAGATTCAATCAACATGTGGAGGGTTGGATCGTGAGATTGCAACGTAAACCAATCATGATCACTGTCAGAAATGCAAATGGTTCGATATATACGTTTCTTTCTCCTCGTCTCGTAAGTTGAGTTTCTCGCACTTAGGACAGGAGCAAGGACGCCTAGATAAACCATCCGCATTGCCATGAAGATAACCGGGTCTGTGAACAATCTCAAAATCATAGGTAAATAGTATTTCGATCGAACGAGCTACTAGATCTTGAGGGTTTTTTAATGAAAGGAGCCATTTCAAAGCTGCATGATCAGTTCTGATTAAAAATTTTCTCCCCAAAAGATAATGGTTGAAATGTTCAATAGAAGAAACTACTGCCAAGAGTTCTCTTCGTGTAACGCAATAGTTTCCTTGAAATTTGTTTAAACATTTGTTGAAATAAGCGATTACCTTTTCTTCACCATTCTGGATTTGTGAGAGAGTAGCTCCGATGGCGAATTTTGATGCATCAGTATCCAGAATAAAGTCAGAATTGGGAATTGGAACAGATCGAATGGGAGGGGTAGTAAGGATCGATTTCAATTGATCGAAGCTCGCTTGGGGTTCAGAATTCGATCTAAACGGAATTTTGTCCTCTGTTAGAATGTGTAAAGGTTTAGCAATTTGAGCAAAACCTTTCACATATTTCCTGTAATAAGAACACAATCCAAGGAAGCTTTTAATTTGACGTTTAGTTCGAGGAGTTGGCCAATCAGAAATGGATGAAGTTTTCTCTGGGGAACATTTGATACCGTCTTTAGAGATGATGTGACCTAGATATACAACTTCGTGTTTGAAAAAGATGCACTTCTCGGTGTTTACTTTGAGGTTAGACGCAGTTAAACGCGAAAATACAAGTTCAAGATTCCGTAAATGTTCATCGAAGTCACGACCGAAGACGATGATGTCATCTAAGAATACACGACCGATTGTTTGATTTAACCCTCGTAAAACTTCGCTCTTTATTCTGACAAAAGTTGCGGGGGCATTGCAAAGACCAACGGGAAGGACTCCAAATTGCCATAACTCATCACCGATGGCAAAAGCTGTTTTTTCCTTGTCTCGAGAATCTAATTCAACCTGCCAATACCCGCTTTTTGAATCGATAATTGAGAACCAACGGGAGCCATAGCTTGCATCAAAAATTTCTTCGTCGCGGGGTAAAGGCATCGAATCTTTTTTAGTGACAGCGTTTAGCTGGCGATAATCCGCGCAAAACCGTAATGAAGTATCTTTTTTCTGCATTAGAACAACAGGAGATGCCCAAGGACTACAACTGGGTTCAATGATCTCTTGTTCTTTCATTTCTTCAAGTAAATCGAAAACTTTGTCGCGGAAGTGAAAGGGAACTCTACGGGGATTTTGTTTGATTGGATTACAGTTTTCGGTGATTATTCTGTGCTTGGAGCCTGGGTATCTACTGAGGTCATTGGAATTGAAAGAAAAACATTCTTGATACGATGCAAGAAAGTTTTTCAATTTTTGTTGTTGGGTTGACTTCAATAACTCACATGCATTTTTAGAGAGTTGAATGAAAAATTCGGGGATGTTTGAGGAAAGTCTAGGAATTTCCTGAGAAACAGTCTGTTTAACAAAAATCATTTTCTGTGGGTTATTGATATCGAATTTCCTGTTGATAATTGATTGGAAATCATGTAAAATTCCTTTTTTGTAGAGAAAATCTAGACCTAGAATGCAATTCTCTTCAATATCATCAAAAACCGCGTTGAGAATGATTGAATAATTTCCCACAGAAATCATGACTTCCTTCATTGCTTTATGTGGAAATCGTTTACCCGAGACAGTCATGATGATTATGTGTTTGACAGAATCTTTCAAACCTGTAAGGCTATTGTGACAAAGTCTGAGATTAATTAGGGTAATATCAGTAGCTGTGTCAATGGTCATGGAACAAGAATGGTCATTAATTTTCCCTTTCAATTCTAAATTGAAAATTGGTTCTTGAATTCCATTGATAATCTGAAAATATCGTGAAAAATTAGAATTTGGTTGAGTCAACTCGTCCTCCAACGAATTGACTTCATTTAGTTTCCTGAATTCGTGTTAGTGTTGGCAGATCTGTTACGGTTTCAATGTTTGTTATTATTCGAGTAGTGAGAATTTGGAAATCTAGAATTGAAATTCCTATTGCCATTGTTGAAATTGCGAAAGGGGTGATAATGATTGCGATTTTGGTTGAATTGTTGTGAAGAATTATTGCGAGAAGTGCTCGGGTTGTTCTGATTGACGTTAGTGTCGAATTCTGTGCAATTATTGGCATAGTGGTCAAAACGTTTGCAGTTAAAACACTGAACCGGAAAACCTCTTTTGTTTATCACGGTTTGATGAGAAATCGTGATAATGGTTTTGGAATTGAGGATTTGATGTGTTTTGAGATTGTCGTTTTTTAATCACGACGTGGGAAATTGAATTGAGTTGAGTTGCTCGTTCAACAGCTCTTTGGAAATTCTCATGATCTTCAGATCGCAGAGTGAATTCCATTTGAGTATCATTAATGCCATCAATGAATGCACGATATGCGGCACGATTTCGTTCTTCTTCAGAAGAATTTGAGTAAGCTAGACGGCTGAGTCGATCAATTTCTTCTGAGTAAACTACGTAACTCTCGCCTTTCTTCTGTTTTCGCGATTGTAACTCATTGAAATACATTCGAGAACGATGTTTCTCATCAAATTTGTAAGTTAATATTTTTGAAATGTTTTTGTAATTTCTTTTCTGATTTATCTTCATCAGAAATTTTACCCAAAACCAATCGGGCTTTTCCGCGAAGACGTGTTAATAATTGGGAAGTTTTAGTCTGTTCTGACCACTGGTTATGAGAAGCAGCAATTTCAAATTGAAGGTGGTAGTGAGACCAAAGTTCCGAACCGTCGTATGTGTCGGGTTTGATATGAGAGCTCTTGCTGTGATCAGGTAAATGAAGCAAAGCATTTGCATTAGTAGAAGCATCAACATTAGCACTAGTGTGAGCATTAGAAATAAAAGGATTTTGAAAGTTATCTGTGGGGATCCTTGGTGAAGGATAGGGTGGCACTTGGATCCATGGAACTGATTGAGTCATGTCTGGATGTACTCGAGGAGGTTGATCAGAATTGGAAGGTGCTGTGGTAGTTTCCAGTACATTAGAGTATACAGGGTGATCTTGGAGTACACTTGAAGATGCTGAAAACCTGGAAGGGGCGGTTGGTGCTTCTAGATTCTCTGGAGGTTGTTGAAGATTCAGAAAGCCGGAGATGTTGAAAGCTGTTGAGAGCCTTGAAATTTGTTGTTGGAGATTCTGGGGAATTCCTGAATAGTCTGGAGCCACTGGATTGTCTGGGAGTCGTTGGTGGAGATTTTGAGGAATTTCTGAAGTGCTTGGAGCTATTGGATTCCTTGAATGTTGCTGTTGAAGGTTTTGAGAAACTTCTGGAAGATTTGGAGTAATTGGATTCCTTGAAGATCTGTGTTGGACGTTCTGAAGAATATCTGAAAGGTTTGGAGTAGCTGGATCCCTTGGATGTTGTTGTTGAAGGTCCTGAGGATTTTGTGGAAGGCGTGGAGCAACTGGATCCTCTGGAAATTCTTGTTGAGGGACTGGGGGAACTTCAACGGTGTTTGATGCAGATGAGTTCCCTGGAAGATTCCTCAATAAATTAAAAAGATCGTTCCGGGCAGCTCGACGCTCTTCGTCTCGGTCTTCACGCATTGACTCTCTGAAGCTAGTGACGACCTCATTCAGTTGGTCTCGAAATTCATTTCGAAGACGATTTTCCATTTCTTTCAGTTGAAGCGGGACAGGATTCGGTTGTTGAAGTTCTTCATCTGACGGTAAATGAGGACGAAAACCGGCAGTAAAGGGGTCGGGACGTTCCTCCGAGTGTCCTCGTCTTCTTTTCCCTCTCTCCGCCATAATAAAAAAATGAAGTGACTCATCAGTTAACGGGATTTGTTATTTTCCATAGTCTCAATCAAGGTAAATTAATCCAGAATGTTCCATAGTAGGGAGTCCAAATAGAGAGTTGATCACTTTTCCGACGGCACTGATGGAGGGTTTGATAATTGTACACTTCAATGTTCACAATTTCTTCCTTTAAAATCCTTTCTACACGTGAGTTTAATCGAGTCACTTTTGACACCAATGTTGTAACCGATGAAAAAGGGAGACGACACAATATTCAGATGGTTGGGGCGGTTTATTAATTAATTAGGTACAGAAGATGAGTTGTCGAAGAGATCTCCAAAGAGCACGAATCAATCCAAGTTATTCCAAAAAACAGTCGTTGTCAAGGGGGTTCCGTGTCATCTTCAAGATGGTGGACAATTGAATTATGATTCGAAGGGGGACACGTAACAATATATATGAATGGATGGAAAATATGGAGTGGTTGTGCTTCACTGGACAGGCGTTACATGGAGCCTGATCCCATTCCCTGTAGGAAAGGAGAAATACATGCAGAAACAGATATTTTGAGTGGTTTGAGTGGATTATTCTATCTGATGGCCAATGAATGTGTTTCACAATAGAATTTTAACAATGAAAGTATCGAACAAACCCCCATGGTCATACCCGCATAGCCACATAGGTGAAAGGGGGAGTGAGCGAAGCGAGCAGGGGGTGTAGCCCACTAGTGTCTAACATAAATGGAGTTTTAGAATATATATGAATGGATGGAAAATATTGAGTGGTTGTGCCTTCACTGGACAGACGTCGGATGGAGCCTGATCCCATTCCCTCTAGGAAAGGAGAAATACATGCAGAAATAGATATTTTGAGTGGTTTGAGTGGATTATTCTATTTGATGGCCAATGAATGTATTTCACAATCGAATTTTAACAATAAAAGTATCGAACAAACCATGGTCATACCCGCATAGCCACACAGGTGAGGGGGGGGAGCGAGCGAAGCGAGCGGCGGGGCGAACCCCCCCCC
>NW_021680709.1:136391-162227 GCF_001412515.2 Diachasma alloeum
GGGGGGGGGGGGGGGTTGGCGAGCGAAGCAAGCTGGGGGCGTAGCCCCCTAGTCGTTAAATAATAAGGAATATTGTCAAATGGGTTTTAAATAGAATTTTCTGGGGGGAAAGGAATTTTATTATTTAGGGAGAGGATTCAGTTTCAAAAATAGTTGAAAATCAAGAAATTTAGAGTTGAATTTGATTTTAATTGCGAATTTTGAGTCAATTAATTTATAAAAACAAAAGTATTTAAATTACAAAAATTTAACAACTGAATTATTTCGAATTTCTCTACTCCTGGAATGATCTGAAAGATCTACTTTTGGTCTTATGTCACAAATTATTTTATTCATAGTTAAGTTTGCTTTTTGCAGTTATATAATTTTATGTGTAGATCTTGGGGTAAATCTGAGATTTCCTCACCAGCAATTAGTCAAGCTAAAAGCTGTTATGGATACTTTCGCGAATAGACCTTCTTCTACTCTTTAGATTATTTTAACAAGTTTTTGATAGTTGAATACTTGAGTTTGAGTGAGACTGTCCGCAACACTTCCCAATAGTCTGAGTCCTTAAATGTATGAAGGAACACCACTCTCGATTAAAGCAACTTTATCCCCGGATAAAATCATTTGTTCGGTATTACTTAATAACTATTCCACGTAACATCGACTTTGCACCGCTACGAACGGAAAGATTGAAGAACTGGATCCATTAAATCAACTACTGCGACCAGAACTGCTACTGATCCTCGGCTGCTTCAAGACTAATTAATTTGATTTTTCTGGCATTTCTATATGAACGGCGGAAATGTCAACTTGCGGTGGCGTCCCTGTACTGATTGACGCTCCTACGTATCTTATCACAATTTAGTTCATTGTGAATAAGGATCATGAAATTGAAGCATACATATCATTTTGATAGGGCTCTTTACATTGAAGTTATTGGAGAAATTTCTGATTTAAATTCAATAAAGTTCATTCACATCAAATAAATACATCTAATAAAATAAAATAGCTCGTTATAGAGCTTTTACTCAAACGTAAAATCTATTATTATTTGTGTTTTCATTACCATGTGATGATTCTTCATTTGAATGACCTAAAAGCATTCATTTAATTATAATGGAGATTTTTTTTTTAATGAATAAATTATTAAGGTCATGTAATTGAACCATTTTCAACGAAAATATTGTTGAAATTAATAGATAAATTTCAAATACAGAGATTTATGCTTCTTCCGAAATTCTTCTGTGTAAATAAATAATGCAAATTGTTAACTTTTGGAGATCCAATTTTGTGGTCGTGAGATTCATTATCAAATATTCTGAAAATAAATAAATTTATTACAAAACATGAAATAATAATTTCTGTATTTCATCTGTGATCAATAAATATTATCAATGCTAAGTTTTATAAATTTTTTGGGATTCAATATTTTGGTTGTAAATAGCTACGGTGATGCCTGCAATGAGAACCACCCGTGTGCGACTTATCTCTCTGTTGGTAGCACCTGCAACAGTGGAAAATGCGTTTGTTCTCCAGGGTATCTTTATCTGCACGGATTCTGTTATAAAACAACCGGTGAGCAGTTGTCAGTTAATGACTATACAGCTGAACCCTGGAAAAGTGTTTTAATCTTTTTCTATTAATCAGCCGTGCGTGCTGCACATACGCCTTCTCATCTCCTCGCGTAGTGGCGCTTTGGTTTCAGTCTTACGTGGTTTCAGACACGTGGAGCTCCAACGAGTCAATTTTTAATTGCTGGAAAATGTGGTATGACTTTTCCCACTCTTTTAATTATCATTGTGAAAGTAGTTCATTCGGTCCTTGGGTTTTTCGATTTATTGTTTTCAATCATTCCGTTTATGTGCGAATTTTAAAGTTGAGAAATGGGGACGTGCTGATGAAGCATTTCATCACTGTTAAAAGTTCCTCAAATTCAGAAGTAATGTTATATAATAGTTTTTATATATTGTAACGAGATTTTCTCGTTACGGTAAACTGTTTTACCAACACGAAAACCCATGAGTTAAAAATGGTTAGAGTGAGGGACAGAGAGAAAGAGCGACATCTAACGCCAGCTGAAGAAGCTGAGCGAGAGATGAGAGTGACATCGAACGGCGGTTTAAGTGAACTGCCCGTGAGGTGAATAGACCAATCAAATAATGCCAAGAGGCGTGGTTTGGGTGAAACCATGCTTCTGAACATTATAGAGAGGCTGTTGATACCCTGTCGCCTTATCTAGAAACTCGCCCCGCTGTGTTTGGGGGAAACGGGCCAACGTATTGGCGTTCCAACTGGGCGATTCTAGAGGCGCTATCGACTTAGACTAGGGACCAACGGCTAGGTGAGAGGACTAGCGCCCCCTCGATTGCCGTCGAGCTGATTGGTGGTGGTGGGGTAATGGATGACCTACCGCCGCTGAGATGTTCAGACTAGGGGGAGAAGGCCCTAGTAGATTTCGAGAGAGTCGGTGACAGGCACTGGAGTCGAGCGGATGTAAATCGTCCGGTCCTCGACGACGGTTGGAAGTGGCATTAGTCCATTATGGATTATGGGGGGTCCGTTGTGAGGACAAGGTCCGGAACAGCGAGAGAATGGGACGCTTCGGCGTCCCAAACAGAAGGATCGGATTACTTTGAGGACGTGGAGTGTTTTAATTCCATGTTCTCAGGGATCCATCACTTCGGACGAAAGAAGTGGTGTTGGCGTGAATCCCTGGGCCGGGGGTTAGGCCGACTTCTGGAGGCCCGATCGCACGTACCTCCACGACGAGTACTCTGGGTGTTGGCCCGCGATGATAGTGCTTTTACCGAGCATTGAGATTGAGTTGGGGTGGGCACAGGTGGGTGAAAACAAGTCTCCGGATACCTGTGTCGCATGTGCCTCTCAGTGTTCGGCGCTCCGAGGAGTGAGAAGGATTCGCAAGTGATGGTCGACTTCTCCAGAGTTGAGCCACTCTGGAGAGGAAAGGAATACGTCAGAGGAATGGAAACATCCTCGGCGAAAGATACATGGGAGAATAGCTCCTGGAAGATACGCTTAATCGCCGTTTCTCGGCTGAAAAGACGAGGAGCGATTGAGTGAAATACTCCTAGTATGGTGAACCTCGCCCACTCTACCGTTTTACGCTGATGCTGGCTCGGCATTGTTAGCCCCGCTACGAGAAGTCCTCAGGGTAGACGAGTTATCCTCTGAGGCCGGTTTACCATTGGATTTTCCGTGAAAATCCAACTGGCGCCCGACTTAATTGAACGATAGAGGAGATGCCCAAAATAGTTTCGGATATTTGCTAGTGGAGCACCGGCAGAAATCCTTTACAATATATATTTTCTTTTTAATATAGTAGGATATTAAAGGATATTGGATTCAACACTAGTATTTCGAATTTTCACAACACAGTTAATATATTTGTCTTTACATCACTAATTACACACACTTAATCCCTTTTAATGTTGTTGGTTGATAATTGCACTAACTGAATTTAATAACTAATAGTATTATTAATTCTACTATTGGTATTAAACGTAAAGTTAAGAGAGTTCTCTATGACTAAGGATTGTCGCCACGGTTGTCAGAGTAATACTAACTCTACACTTCTTAGATTTCTCTCGAGTTTCTTAAATTGTAGGAAACCTTTAGGAAGGGGTCAAAGGAATTGTTCATTGGATGTTTCGGGTTTTCTGCTGATCTCTATTGGAAGTTGGTTGAAAGAGGGTGGAGATTGTGTACTTTAAATTGTCTTATTGGTTGACGCTGGGTCTGGAGGGTCAGTCCGCGAGGACTGGACCTTTCGTTTTATAAGCACACGTGCCAACACTTCACCCCGTGACGGAGCAGTCCCAGAGATTTTATGACTGCAGTTTGGGTAAATCCCGATCGTAAATTCTGGTTCTGGGGTTATGCAGAATTTATCCATTCATAAATCTGAGGATTATAAAAAAAATAGGCTTGAAACTGAATTTTCTAAGATGTGGGATTTTTCCCCATCGAAAGGGGAAGGGTCAGCACGTGAGGATGATTTCTGGGGAAACTATTTCTTTCAACGACAAACTAGAATTTTACATGAACATTTTCCCTATCTCAAATTGGACATTTTTTAATGGAATTTGATTTGAGATGAGGGCTCTTTAGTCGTAACATACTCCCGCCGTTGAACTCTTTGTTCAACTGAATTCATTCGACATCAATTGGCAAAGGAGCAAGTTTGCGTACATTTCTCTTAAAAATACCATTAGATGTTTTTACTGTGACAACTCTAATTATATTGTCATCTTCTGGATGAGTTTCAACAATTTTCCTAATTTCCATTGCAAGCTTGGAAGATTATCTTCCCTAAATAAAACAAGAGATCCAGCTTTCAACTGGTGTTCCCCATTTGTCCATTTATTTCGAACATGAAGATGATTGAGATATTCGCGATGCCATCTGTTCCATACATCTTGCCGAACCCTTTGAATGAGGGCCCCGTTAGGAAGCCGCTTTAGTGGGTCGGATGTCAAATCTCGTTCAGGAATAGTAGCAAGTGGTCGTACTAGCATCAAATCTCCTGGGGTTAATGGTCGTAGGTCGTTCGGATCGGACGAGCAAGGTGCTAGAGGCATAGAATTTAAAATTGCTCCTATTTCGATTATCAGGGTATTAAATTCTTCCAATGCGAATAATTGATTGCCCGTGATTCTAATTAAATGATATTTAACTTTTATAACTTTACAGCCGCCTCCCAGAGACCTCCAAAATTTGGACTTAGTGGTGGTGTAAAATGCCAATCAATATTTTGATTCCCCAAATATTCGTTGATTTTGTCATTGAAATCTTGCTAGTATAATTCTGCGATGATTCTTCTCAATTCTCGGCTGGCGCCCACAAAGTTCGTTCCATTATCTGAATGAATTGCGGTTGGTTTACCCCTACGAGAGATGAAGCGCCTCAAGGCTCCAATGAACCCAGAGGTGGTCAGATCACTCACTAGCTCTAGATGAACGGCCTTCGAGGCCATACCAACAAAGACTGCGATATATGCCTTGACCTTTTTTACACTTCGGTATTTTCTTTCCTTGATCAGCACTGGGCCGGCGTAGTCTACTCCTACCTGTAGAAATACTCCTGATGTGTTATTTGTCACTCTTGATGGTGGTAAGTTTCCTATGGTATAGTTGACCTGTGTTCGTTTAGCCTTACTGCATCTCACGCAGGCTCTCACTATCTTTCTTGTTTGAATCCTTCCTCCTAATGGCCAGTACCGTTGTCGTATAGCATATAATGTAGTCTGTATTCCTGCATGGAGATGTGACAGGTGGCATTCTCTGATGATGAGGTCAGTGATGTGGTTATTCTTTTGGAGGATGATTGGATGCTTCTGTTCATATGATATGTCTGCGTGTTGCAATCTCCCTCTTACTCTCCATATTCCCTTATCATCGATGAATGCATTGAGCTGAGACAAGTTTTTTTGTTGAGAGTTTTCATTTGGAGTTTTGATTTTCTTCAGGTCGTCGGGGAGAGATTGCATTTGTGCTATTTTTCTCATCCTCAATCTGGCCTCGTTCCTTTCTTCGACTGAAATCGGTCCCTTGAAGGCTCGCACTCGTTTCAGACGTTTTTGTATGAAACGTAAACAATAAGAAATGATTCTTTCCGCCTTGTAAATGCATGAGAATCTCTTGAATATACTGTCATCGATGATTGCCTTCAAACAAGTCTTAAGTTCTGCGTCGTTTGCTGTAAATATTTCGGGATCCTTAGGCCATTCCTCTTCTGGATTCTTCAACCACGTGGGCCCTACCTGCCACAGCTCGTTGCTGGTGAAATCAGCAGGTAGTTGCCCTCTGTAGAGTGCATCGGCTGGATTGTCAGCTGACCCAATATGTCTCCATTCACAATGTTTTGACCCTTGTTGGATGTCGGTTACTCGATTTGCAACGAAGGTCTTCAATAGATGGGGAGATTTATTTATCCAATGTAGGGTGATCGTTGAGTCTGACCATAAAATTGTTCTGGAGATTTCTTTCTTGATGGCCCCTTGCACTGAATTGCATAATTCTACGAGTGTTTGAGCTGCACAAAGGTCAAGTCTTGGTATACTCATCGTTTTTAGAGGAGCTACACGTGATCTCCAACAGAGTAGCTGTGTTTCTATCTCTCCATGTTTGTTGGCTGAACGAATGTATAGACAGGCACCGTAGGCAATTGTGCTGGCATCCGCGAATCCGTGTATTTGCAATTCGCTCGCATCATTTATCAGCACGTTACGTTTGAAGGCTATATTCTTCAGAAGAGGCAGTTGTTGATAATATTCAATCCACTGAGTGTGTATGCTCTTAGGTATAGATTCGTCCCAGTCTATACCAGCCGCCCATAGCTGTTGCATTACGTGTTTGGCGGTCAGGATGACTGGGCCGAGTAGGCCAAGTGGATCGAAGATGGATGCAATGTCTGATAGTATTTCCCTCTTTGTGACTGGTTTTTCTTCGGGTGATATTTTATGAAAAAAGTTTATAGTATCAGTTTCTGAATTCCAGAAGATTCCTAGAGTTTTCAGAGTTTTGTCATCATTAATGAATAATTTCTGATTAATCGACTCCGTTGGAAGGTGTTTCAGCAGCTCTTTTTCATTGGGTGCCCACAGACGGATATTAAGACCGCCTTGTTTTAAGCATTCAATGATTTGCCTCTGGACTGTCTGAGCTTCAACCAAAGAGTTGAAACCGGTCAGGAGGTCATCTACATACATATCTCGCAACAAAATTCGAGCAGCTTGTGGATACTGCTTTTCGTAATCTCGTGCGAGTTGTTGTAAACTTCGAATGGCTAGAAATGGAGCTGCTGATAAACCGAATGTTACAGTATTCAATTGGAACGTAGCTATTTCACCGGTCTCATCTCGCCATAAAATTTGTTGATATTTCCGATCTTCCTCTCGTACCCAGAATTGTCGATACATTTTCTCAATGTCTCCAGTCAATACATATTTGTGGAATCGGAATCTGAGTACGAGAGAAAAGAGATCATCTTGAATAGTTGGACCAGTCATTAGTGTTTCGTTCAGTGAGAGACCTGAGGAGGTTTTAGCAGAACCATCGAAACCGACTCGGAGTTTCGTGGTCATGCTAGTCTCCTTTAGTACTGCGTGATGAGGTAGAAAGTTCCCCTCAGCATTATATTTCGATAATTTCGTCATATGTCCTAGTTTCATGTCTCGTTGATAACTTCTTGGTATAGTTGTCGAATACTAGGATTTTTCCTGAATTTATTCTGTAGGCTGTTCAGTCTTTTTTGAGCAATTTCTATGGATTTGCCCAATTTGACCTTTTTTTCATTGAATGGTAGCGCAACAATGTATTTCCCTGATGCGTCCCAACTCACATGCTGTTTAAAATGTTCTTCTGTTGCGTTTTCTTCTGGGGATGGATATTTCCTTTTTGGACCTTCCTCTATCTCCCAGAATTTCGTCAGCATGTTTACAAGCTGAAGGTGATGGACCCGTTGTGGTATCCCTTCATCGCATGCTCTGCTATCACCCCCAATTACCCAGCCCAATTGAGTCTTTTGTAAATACAGATCAGGCCTACCCTGGTTGAACATTTTTATCTGCCCAATACTCAGCAGTAATAGTGTTGGACCTGATCCGAGCAAGATGTCAATTGGAGCAGGTTTGTAAAATTCTGGATCGGCTAATTGTATGTTCTTTGGTATCTCGATGAGGTTTTTATGAATTGGTCGGATTGGGATGAATTGTAAAATTGATGGAATTGTCAAACATTCAAATTTTCCTTGATATTTACCGTCTGAAGATTGTATGAAGATTCTCAATTTCCATTTCGTGTATGTGGTTAATCCATTGAGTGTACCTACTGGAATGGAGCATTTCTCCTTTCGGATGTTCAACTTCTCAGCGAATTCGTTGGTCATGAAGTTTGTTGTTGAGCCTGTATCCAGAAGTATTCGTCCTCTTATAGGTTCACGATGGTTGTTGGATACATTGGCCATCGCAGTGAGTAGTATCTGATTGCTAGCATGAGCACCGATGAGAGTTGTCTGTTGATCCATTCCAGTGGTTGATTGTCAGTTGGAGGTCTCTCCTGAATTATCGTTAGCAGCGGTGGAACGGTCCACGTGAATTAATGTATTATGGTTCCCTTCACATAGTAGGTATCCACTCTTTATGTTGCATTCAGTCGTTTGATGATTGTTACGAAGACAATTTTTGCAATAACCTCCAGTTTCGACAGTGTTTATTCTGGTGGCAATTTTCATTCGTTTGAAACTCTTGCATTTGTATAATGGGTGTAGTTTGTCGTCACATAACGTACATTTCTTATCACTGTTCACGAAAAATGCCAATGTCAATAATTTTTGCTTCCGGATGGAAGCATTGTAATCGTCAAAATTTAAGTTTCCAATTTTTTTGGTGGGGGTGACTAAATATGGTCTAATTAGTCGAAAAATGTGATTTCTAGACCATGTTCGTATGTATGTATATATGTATGTGATCGGTCCCTCGAAAGGTTTCATCAACGATTTCCCCATGACAAATGTACCGAATTCCATTTTTTTAAACTCAATGTACACATTCATAAGCGCTATTTAATAACGCCAATTGAAACTTGATCCATAATGTAGTTTTTTAAAGATTGATATTTCTTTGAAAATCGATTTTTCGACGATGGCTCAAAAATTTGCCATTTTAATAGATTCAATAACGCATTAAAATATTCCTTTCAATGCCTTCTTCACCGAGTTCGAATATCATCGGATCAGCATAATTCGTTCTTGAATTATTCAGTTATAGCGTCAAATAAATCGCAAAAAAATCATCAGTATTGGGGCTTGATTGGAGTATAATGGAGTATAAATGGAGATTTAATCGGCATTTAATTAGGATTTAATCAAGGCTTAGTCGGACTTTAATCGGAACTTAATCCCTTCAAGTTTTGGAGGCTTGAAGTTTTGCACTCTGAGGTTTTGAAAATCAATTGTTCGCCGATAGCTCAGCTTCAGTTAGCTTCGCTCCCTGTTCGCTTCGCTTGCTTGACCCCCCGTGTGACTATTAGAAGATAAAATTGAAAGGAAAAAATCAAAGAAAATAACCAAATATTGTTGATGGTTTATATGTTGTTGGTACTCTATTGTTGTCCTTAGTGCTGCGTTCGTTAATTCCAATTATTCATCCTCTGATTCAACTATACATCTTACGGTCGGAGTTGGTCCGAGAAAACTGATCTGTTCTCCTCCATATACATGCCATTCAAATATAATTGGAGGATTACCAACAAAATTGTTTTCCATCCAATGTTCATATCGAGTTGGCATCATAGGCACAGCATTTCTTATATGTATGAACTGTTTAATGATGTTAACAATTATTATATAGTTTGTTTCATTGCTTTCCATTTTCACTAACATTTTCACTAACTTGAGTCGGAGAACGCCATAAATGAGCCATTACTTCCACATCATAATTTTTAACCTTGAATTAATTTCTCCGTTGATCAGAATGTCCATTGAATAGAATGATCCCATTTACTGGTCTTCTATTCACCATTCTGAGTAGACGTAGTACCGTGACAGTTCCTGTTAAACTAATCAGATAATTTATTAATAATCCTTTCTATTTGATAAACCCATCCTAGAAAGTCTTTCATTTGATATACTTCCTAGGGACTCCTTCTTGAATGTTTGTAATTGTGCAAGGATATTCCAGCTGCAGGGCCATTTTCTCGTTTCGTTTACTATTAATTTGTGCTTCAAATGAATAATAGATCAAAGTGTCTACTCCAACTGTGAAAAATATTTCAAAACTTTAATTTTCCTTTGTTTAATATTGCTTCAATTCAATGTACGTTAATATATATATATATAAAAGAATGCTATAGGAATCAATACTATCGATATACAATCTACTCTATAACTCAGGAGACTCTCATTTTTTCGAAAGGAAAATTCCTTTGCTCTTTATATTTCTAGTAATTTGAAGGAAAATTTCATTAAAAAAAAATCTTGCATAAAAATCGATTCATCTTCAATTACCAAATCTTGCAAAATATTTTCTACATTCAATTCAGCGTACAATTCAACTTCATTTAATTTTCCTTTATTTTTCATTTTTATCAATCAATTCAACCTAATTATAACTTATCACTGCTGTCGCATTATAACGACACAAAATGAAAATATGATATTGGTCGACAACGAAAAAAAAGACCTCTTCTGTGGTGGATTTAATTATCACCGCAAAAATAATTGAAAATTCAAAACCCGCGACAGTAGCATTGTAAAATTGGAAAAGGAAGAAATAAAAACGATCAAGTAATAATAATAATTAAGAATAGACACTAAAGTCGGGGGACACCGAATTCATAGAAATCATTTTTTATTAGGTGATTTTTAGGAAATCTCAGTGATTAATCGCAAAACGAGCTCCACTACAACATTCCTTGTTGTTTTTTATATATTCTAAACAGAACAACTGATTTTTTAAACCCATTTCTGACATAGTTATGTTCTTGTAAAGGCGTCCGAGAATGAGGTTAGCTCATGTCAAAAGCATAGACCCCTTGGTGGCCACCGTCGGAGGTAAAAAAAGGTCTTTTGACATTTTTTGTTAACTCACTCCTCAACGGGATAAATCAACAATGAACATAAGGAAATCCTATTTTTTTAAAATTCATTTTCATTAATCGATTAATTTATCAACGATTGATTTTAGGGAAAAGTAAAATCGATTCTCTCCAAAATTCAACAAAAAAACCCATCAAAAGCTGGAAAACTCCAATTACAAATCCCAAAAATCTCAATATTTTTTTATCATATAGAGAGATATATAGAGAGAAACGTGTTGCTCTATTTTGCTTGCTCCAAATAAGATGGTTGTTTAAATAATTCCATATTTATTGAAGATTATCTTAAAGATTTATCTTAATCATTTGGAGCCCTCAATCCATATTCTCTCTAAAAACTCAAATGGACAAATAATAGGAGATGATAGGTTCCGAGTCTACAATATTTTTCTTTTCCATCCTTCTCTTTCCAGTTTGACCAAAGGGTAATGTGGCATGTGAAGCGAACGGCAACTGAGATACATTTCAATATTATTTGAAGAAAAATCATATTCAAGTAATGAATATTTCCATTCTATTGCTATTACTTACGAAAAGTTTCCACATTATTCCACTATTTCACATAAATACATAAATGAGGGTTAATCTGATCTGATGAGTTAATTCCAAGAATCCTATTAGGTAGTAAATCGTCAATGATTGTCCATTTATTTTCTTTCATTATACATGCTGTATAATGTCCACTACTATCCTTGGTGATAATTTCCGGATCGTGAAAGTTTACTATTCCCACCAAAACGTATTTTTCATTGTTGACATTCAAAATCACTGGGACATTATGTATAGGAACTCAAAGTTGATGATCTGATGGACAACTAATGAAGAGATGATTATTGGAATTGACACTTTTTATAGTACACTGTGGACACTGTGTATGTAGTTCTTCAAAAATTCCACATATTGTCATATCCATTATTTCCTGTAAGTGTTGACTATAAAGATGTCCATAATTACATATTGCTCCAATGTGCGGTTCAATCATAATCTCATTAATTGTTGTATTATGACATGAAGAACATTCTACTGTTAATCAGTAACTCGGATTTTGATCGAAAATTATGGGGCACAATATCGATTTTGATGTTAAAGCGTTCAAAATCGTCTGATGGTCTAGTACCAATTGTTTTTCAACAACATACTCTTTAGAGAGAAAAATGTTCAATCTTGATTGTTCAATATATTCTTCGTCTACTGCATAGTTTTCGATAACATACTTGATTAAGTCAAATTCCCGAGTGTTTGAAAGAATAACATCATTATGAAAATGTTCGACATCACATGCTGCAATTAGTATTTGAAGCATACTATCAAATCCACAAGTTTGTTGCAGACAAAATGAAGTATTTCGGTGAAGGATTGGATCACATATATTACCATTCTTGAATATGTACATATCCTGCACTTTAATAAGCCGTTGTGTTGTTGGGGAATTTATGGATGAGACAAATTTTTCGGTGAATATCCTTGATTCATCATCTTATGGATTTGATGAAGAGTTTGCTATCTGAATTTCCTCGTCGATGGGAGGAGACATCTTTCTATTAATTAACAAATCATGCCCAAAATTTTCCTCGATAGGTGATGTGAGTCGACATGTAGTGGATTCATCATCGCTTCTTTCATTCGATGTACATTGCATTCTCCGTATTTCCTCATGGATGGAACGAGACACATCTTTAATGTTGTTAGCTTCATCATTCATAGGGAATGAATCGTATCGAGAATTCAATCCAATACATATCGGTTTATGGTCAGAAAAATAAGATTCATACACTCCACATAAATATTTAAAAATATTGCTAATAAATATAACGTCTATTTGGGTATTAAAATCAGTAGTGGATGTATGCATTTCTAAACCTCGTTTAAAATTGTCGGCATTTAAATATTCTTCGAATAAATGATTCGGTTCAAATATGTCCAAATTAAAATCCCCAATTATTATTTTCTGTGCATTAATATCCATGATTTCCATCATTGATTTCAATTCTTTGAAAAATATTTCAGTCTTAAATGACGGAGATTTATAGCCTGTCAGTACCTGCACGTTATCAACTTGAAATAAAATCAAATCTAAATGAGATTTTTCAAGTTCTATTTTTCTATGGTCGATGATGGAGTAGTTAATCGTTGATTTTTCATTTCGAAAAATTAAAATGCCTTTTGAACACGACCTTACATGTGAATCCGTCTTAAATAGAAGATGAAAACCTGTAAAATTGATATGGTCATTCAAAGGGGTGAAAGATTCGGAAAAGATTAAGATATCTGCTTGTGTATACCATGGGTCACTCGCTATATATGGAAAATTTTTGTTGAATGATCGCACATTATGATCAACAATCGTTAAATTATCAGTTTCTATGTGATTGACATAAGATAACTCCAATTTTCGTTGTTGTAATTTATGGTATTCTTGATGTAAAGCATCGTTTAGAGTTGGTGGATTTGGTGGTTTGAATTTCCCTAATATGTAGAGATCTTCCAATTTGCGAATCCTACTTAAAGCCACATACAACAAAGATCTCTTTAAACTTCTGTGATTACATTGAGAACGTAAATCAATACACAATTTGTGATATGTTTGTCCTTCACTCTTATGAATTGTCATAGCTTCTGCTGGAACGATTGGGAATTGTGTACGCATCACTTGATAATTTATGTTATTAATAGATAGTGTCATAGTTATTCTCGAAATAGGCACTAAATTCGATTATAGATGATGTTCCTTCATGTATTTCACGTATCGTTGTTTTGTTTAATACCAACATTTGAATTATTGAAATCTAGCCATAAAACTGATTGCTCCATTGTTTTTTCATCAAATTGGATATGTTTCAGTATTCCAATAGCACCGTTCACAAGGCCGTCAATAACATTGATATTAGACGTAACCATATAAGTTATACCCAACTTCAATGATATTGTAAAACGTAAAATTCTACATTCTTTGTTTGTAGTCGAATTTCCGAGGGACTTAATAAATTTTCTCTGTTGTGAAATGGCAATTTTTCCTGAAAAGTTGTGATACGCTTGAGCTCTATAACACTCTCCAGGGAAACTTTTGATTTTTTTTTCATTATATTTATCAACATATTTATTCTCATGATACAAACGAATAGCATTTTGGGGAACAATTTCTTCTCTAACTTCTCGACTTTTTATCAGAGCAAGATCTGAGTCAGTCATTTTTCCCGATGCCAAATTATTCAATGCTATAATAAACTGTTTATCTTCCTTCTGTCTCATTATTTCAGTAAATTCGAAATATTTGAATTGTTCCCACAATGTTGTACCAGATAATATACTAAGTGAACTTGAATTAGAGGGACAAAAGATGGGTTTATCATTTACAGGTGGTAATTGCTTCAAATCACCCACCAATAACACAGAAATCCCACCGAAACTATCATTTGTTCCTAATATTTGATGTAATCTACAATCTATTCGTGCCAGTGTGGTGGCACCTACCATCGAAACCCCATCGATGATCAATAATTTCAATTCAACTAAATTCGAACGTATTGAATTCACTGTATCTGTGGATAACTGCGACATTTGCCCCCCAAATTCTGTGAATGGTAGTGCAAAAGCTGTGTGTAAAGTTACACCTCCAATTAAATGTGCAGCTTTACCCCAGTACGCACATAGTAATATTTTCTGTAAATCATTTTTTTGACCTACAATTTCTTCAAAATGTAATGATAACATTTGATAGATTGTGTGTATAACTTGTGTTTGTCCTACTCCAGCAGAACCACTTAAAAATATTCGCAATGGCAGTTTATCAGATTTGAAGCAATGTAAAATGTGCATTACAATTTTTCGTTGTTTATCATTAAGGGTGGTCATCATGTCGAAAACTTTTTCTCTACACACCGTTTCAGGCTTTGTTACACGTATTTTATATTATTTCGCCCTATCTTCCAAACCAGATTGATGAAATATATCCATTTTTTGCTCTGAAGGTAATTGATAATCATGTGAGTTAGAACTTTCCTCATTCTCAAGATTTTGGTTATTAGTCCTTCAGCCTATGCATATCCTGTAGGACTTGGAAGGTCCCCGAGGTAACTTAGGTGATATCTATGTTTTTGGGTGCGCTTATTCCAAATTTGTCGGGTACTTTTTGAAAATATTGTCGCTTCTATTGTTTATAAACAATTTAATGGTTTATAACGCATTATCTCGGGAACTATGGCAGATGGAGAAAAACTTTTGAATGATAAAAGGTTGCTCTAGTCATTTACAATCATTCTCCTTTTTTTGCAAAATTTCGATAAAATGAGTAATTAAAGAGTTATATGCGATTGAAGTGTTGCGCGACCGACCTGACTGTGGAGCGAGCGCTCTGTCATAAGAGCGCGCATCTTGAAGGTGTACCGCTTCGTTTTCTGGTGACCTCGTTTGATTATCTAACGGAAAATCGACCAATTCGTGTAAATTCACTGGAATATTATCGTAATAAAATAGAATAATGAAATTTCAAGATCGAAAAACTCAATTTTTAATAATTAAATGTCTTTATTCTCAATATTCTGGCATGTTCCTGCGATCACACATCGACAGAATCTGATACATGGCAAACCATCACTAAAACATCGGCAAGAGATTCTTGTGCAATTAGTACAACGACAGTTAGGAACCAACTGAGACATTGGGGGATAGAGGTCGATAATTTTCTTAGGGACTAGAAGTAGATTCGGTTTTCGATGATAGCCAAAATGGAGAGGATCAAGTTTCATGCGCTCTTCATTCAAGAGTTGTGTTTTGGATAGAGTCAGAAACATAGCTCGTCGAATGTGCAGTTGAACGAAAGCACTCGTAGGAGGTAAATCACTCAGAACGATCGTCAAACCAGTATGATATTGGCGGAATCGTAATTGATCGAAAGTTACACATGTGCTGTTCTTTTTTACAACTTGTATTTCTCTGCATTACGGATGGCATTTTCCATCATTTCTTCAGATACACCTAAGGGATGATTGTGTAAAAGAAAACGAGATTAGAATGAGGATTTCAAGCATTAGAGAATTAGGTGAATTAATTTACCCGTGGCGAAATCTTGCAAATAATTCTGGGGGAGTGATCGGAGAGCACTCTTCTTCGTGCCAATTTTACTGATCTGGTTGGAACCCGTGAGAAAATGCATAGCAGGAAGGACATCGCATAGATCTCGTCCGTACATAGAAGCCATGGTGTGCAGAGGAAGAATTTTCATCTTTGATGCTAAACGTATTTTCAACCATAATTCCTGGGGAAAATATGGTTATCTATCAGCGAATCCATGCGATCGCTGAGTGACACCAAGAAATGAAAATTTAGAGAAAATTACCCGTAAGCCCAGTGCTTGATAAGATTCCCAGAAATGAAGAATCATGACTACTAGATCAGGATCTGTACATTTGACAATAATGTCATAGTGTGATCCCGCTGCGGAGTGTTGGATATGTCTAATGATCCTGTCTGTCGCATCGTCAATTCCTCGATCATGCATAATATTGGTAAACAATCGAGCAGAAATTGAGGATTGGCAATCATTTCTTGTTGTGCCACTGCAAATGATCTCAAGACTAGGCCACAGTTGTTCAGCATGCTTGAGAATAAAATCACGCAAGTAACTCTGCAACAAAACTTTATTTTCTTTTGATGTCCAGAATTTTTTTTCTTGAACTGGCATTGGCACATCGTCTGAAATTGTGTGCACTTGGATCGATTGTTCACCAGACCTAAATCAAGAATGCGAAAATTGGACAGTTTGAGAGTTTTCAAAGAAATAAATGAGTAATATTATGGGATTTTGAAGTTATCATGCATTGTTACCTTGGCATGCGGGTGGAAGCATTGATAGACAAATCCAAATAATCCTCAAAAACAAAGTCGAGGCGCTTTGTGTTCAGTGTTAACTCTCGAGATGCAGTGGAGCAGAAGGCACTGGCAAGATCCTTGAATTTTTTCAAAGGTTTCCATTTTATTTCCTTACAAGCAGATATAACATCAATGATTATGCACGAGCTCCTCCCATTCTCCGGCAGTCCACATTGTCCAAGATCAGTTTGCAATTCATCCACAATAGCGCAATTTTTTTTGTCTATCTTCATCAACCCATGAGCATCCAGTAGACAATTGTCGCGAGTGAGCTCAAACTTGAAGAGAGTTTCTAAACTGAAGTTCCTCCCCCTAGCTAATTCTACAATGTGATTTGCCTCTTTTCCGTAAGTATTCGCAACTTTATCTTGAGTGACAGATGATTTTTTGGAAGGCCCAAATGACGGTAAATTGACTCTCCGTATTGGCGCACAAATAGTTTTCGACTGGAGGATGAATTTCTCAGAAAAATGGGTATAAAACCTGTCACAGCCTGTTTTGAACAGATCCAACAATCGCGTCGCTTCGTTCGGGGGCATCAATTCTTCGGTGACGATGTTCCGCAGAGGCTGAGATCCTGACGAAAACGGATTAACTCGAGCAAGTATGAATTTCATCAGCTCTTGAATGTCGATCTCGGATTGAGTGATACGACTAGGTGATACCTCATGATGGACTTGGAACTCATCATTCATCTTAACGCCCGTGACCTCTCGAAAATAATTATTCATCCCGTGCATCTCATGATGAGTGAGATTGAACCTGGAAAAATAATTTTTTTGACGAGTCGAGCCAAGGATACCTGAGGTGCTCTTCGTAGATCGATTAATGGTCTGCTCCAGTCCTTGATCAGTCGCGACAGATGCGAAAGATGTTCTCGTATGTTTCACCGTGAATCGCCCCTTCATGAACGCTTCATGAATCTCTGGATGAGAATTCTCGAGACCTAGACATTCATTTAGGTATACCGGACTCCAACGAGCATAATTATTACGATCCAGGGCGTGGAAAACTGGTTGAACTTTTTCAAGGGTTTTCACGTGCAAAATCCAGTCACCCGTTCGATCAGCCCTAATCGAATCTCGTATGAACTGCATCATGATCAAAAAATTATTCCAAAACTTCAATAGAGGAGACTCAATGCATCGTCTGGTGATGAAAGTGTTCAGATCAGTTGATAACTTCTCTGCTTCGTTGCAAAACTGAGAGTAGAGTTTTTCAGTTTCTCCCCTAGATTCTTCTTGTAATACGTCTCGTAACATATCGCAATACGATATAGTTTCTTCATAGTTATTGATGTCATTTTCCTCAAAAAACGATCGTAAGAGCAATCTCTCCAGAGTTTCTGCCAGTTTCATTAAACCTCGGAATGATCGGGAGTAATTCGTAGCGTTTAACACCTGCTCCACAGTCCCAATTCCAAATAATTTGGTTTCTACGAGTGCTGCTTCGGCACCACTCCCACGGAGATATTTCCCGGCACATGCCAACATGACCTTAGTCATATGAAAACCTCCTGGAACTAGAAAAATTTGGCTAAATTCTTGAGGACGGATAAATTGGATGTGTCGAGCGATGCGGTAAACACCCTCATCGCAGAATACGGCTAAGGATTGTTGCTTCAATCGTTTTATCACATCATTGAAATTATGTAACGCCGTATAAACAGTCGAAAAATCGGTGACTGGATGCGGCAGAATTGGATTGAATGCAGCAATTTGAGGAGCACGATCATCATGTTTAATAAGAGAATTAAATCCGGACCACGGAGGTATCAGTTGCGATTGCTCAGAGGGGGTGATATCTCCTGTCATTGATGATAAATGCATTCTGCTCAAATTCCATACAAGATCATAAGTAGGAAAGTTATAATATGAATCAGGAGTTACAGTACACTTATGAAAATTCACTTCATAACCTGGAGATATGGGAGCTGTGGGTTTCCCGAAATCTCGCAATTTCTGGCATTCCAATTCTTCATCAAATGTTCGAGAGCGAGCTGAAATCTTGGTGTCAGAGATGTTCGGTTTTTTCTTCAACTCTCCCAATTTATCCTGGAACAATACAGACACTGTATCATGACTCCCATTCAATCCAGATTCCGTCGCCTCGTCATGGTCGAAGTTGTCAAAAGCAGTAGTAGTGTATTGCTCTGGATCGATGTGGGAAGCTAATGGGATCCCATCTCCAGCAGCTTCGACTGTATACAGCTAAACGAGACTGACAACGTTGTACTTCATCATATGAAATACATATACCTATTTTATTCAAACTCCTTACGAGCGTAGCACTCTTACATGTATTATGCACGGATACAGCGAAAAGTGTATGCAGTGGCGGTTTTTTTCTTCCTCCATGTTTGAGAAAATACATCATTTGTAGTAGACTTTTCATCCTACAAATTTTTTTCTTCGTAACTCTCCTTCTTCTGGAAGAATTTCCATTGGAATCTTCATCCTCATCATCATCATCTTCATCATCATCATCATCATCATCATCATCATCTTTATCTTCTGAGTCACTGACGATATCGCTTCGATGGAAGTCCTTTTCGTCAAAATAAAAAAGTTTCGAGAAGAATGTCATAATTGGAGGTGGAATAATTCTATCATCCCAGGATTGCCTCAGATCGTTCTCATCACAAAACTTATCACTCAGTCCAAAATCTAGCGTATTCAATGCTTCCTTTATTATTTTCGCACTTTCGACAATAACATCGGTTGAACGAATGATTTCAATTAAATCCCCAGCTGTTATGGAGGCATCAAAAAAAAGAATCGGCTTATTCAGAGCTTTTGGAATGTGAAATTGAATGGAGTCACCAAAAGTGGTAATCAAATATTTTTTCATCTCCTTGTTACCAACGGACGTGTAAGGAGTCAATAAGGAATTTACTTCATTAGATACTTCTGTTAAGGAAAACGCTTTTCCATTCTTTAAATCCGGTATCAATTTATTGACGATGGTCCTCATGCATTCAATTTTCATCTGGGCATTCGAAGAATTCAGGTGAGGGGATTTTTCAGACTGCAGAAGTTCCGCCTCGAGATTTCCTCCGATGTTATCATGTCTACCATTGTTATTATTATCATCATTATTATTATTGTCTCTCGTACTACGTTCGTATAGCTGCTCGTACCTACGCATACAAGAACTATGGTAATATAACTCCTCGTCAACCATGCATTGTCCATTCTCTAGGTGAGCTATTTTATTCCACACCTTGTCCTCAAAAAAAGCTGCGGCCCTACGCAGGGTGTCAGTTCTAGATTTGCTCCTCAATAAACTTGCCTTTTCTCTACTCTTCAAGTCACAGAAAAAACAATCACCGACCTGTTCATGGACGCCACTTGATCGAGTCCTTGGTGGGGTGAATTTCACGGCTCCAATAAATTGTTGTGCTGGTTTTTCGATTTTCTCCTCTTTTTTATCCGACGATTTTTGCCGAACAAAAGCCTTAATTTTATCCTTCCTCGTATATGACTTATAACAATCATTCGTATTGTGGTAAACAAATACATCATTATCACCAATTTTTTGCAATCGATCTAAAACACAATCTTCTCGCTGTTTTGCAGCATCACGTATACGTTGACGTCCTGTCTCCCCAGTTGACACGTCCCCTCCCTTCTGACAAATCATACATAAATTAATCTTGAATTCCTCAGGAACTCGTAAACACACTCCTTGACCCTCCATAATATCAGTGAAGACTCAATTCAGATCAATTCCTCTCTTATTTCAGTGCAACATCCACTCAATGTAATCCACGGACTTTCGCGTACGAATGACACGAGAGAACTGACTCGGAGAGGCTTTTATTTTTCTAAAATACCCAGGCAGTTTACGTTATCTACACACAAATTCATGGAAAATGTGCCCTGTATTATTTCTGCGAAAAAAAAATCGCAAAAAATCGAGACCAGAGAGAAAATTTGAATGAGAGCGCGTGGAAGAGTCAAAGCCTCAACGCTCGACCCGTCAGCGGCCTCTCGTCGGTCGCGCAACACTTCGACCGCATATAACTTTTTAATTACTCATTTTATCGAAATTTTGCAAAAAAGGAGAATGATTGTAAATGACTAGAGCAACCTTTTATCATTTGAAAGTTTTTCTCCATCTGCCATAGTTCCCGAGATAATGCGTTATAAACAATTAAATTGTTTATAAACAATAGAACCGACAATATTTTCAAGAAGTACCTGACAAATTCGGAATCAGCGCACCCAAAAATATAGATATCACCTAAGTTACCTCGGGGACCTTTCAAGTCCTACAGGATGTGCACAGGCTGAAGGACTATATCTCAAATAACTTCATTTAAAGCTTGATTCATAATTTCATCGCCTAAAGTAGAAAATTTTTCTCTATTCTTTCTGATAATGGAATGATGTTGCATATAAACTTCCTTATGATTAACATTTTCAATTTGAGTATCTTCATTTCTCCAAGGGTAAAATAATAATAATTGTTCTCTGTAATAATTAGATTCATCTTGTGATAACATATATTTCACAAAACGAATAACTTTCAATTTTTTCCGTTTCTTAAGAGATGCATGTGATTGATGATTTTCATGATCAGAATTTTCATCATCGTGGTTATCACTATCACTATCTTCATTTGAGTGATGACCAAAATTGATATCATCATTATAATTCTTTTTTTTACTATTTATTTATTTATTTATTATTTGCCATGTATACCCTACTCGGATTTTTACAAGTTCCCTAATTTGCGGTTATCATGGGCCGACTTCCTCTCCAACCGTGTCGCATTGTACCCCAGGAGCTGTACGCCGTGCACAAACTTCTCCTGGTGACCAAGGGAAACCATGGAAAACCTTGGTCGACACGGACGTCCATCGACCGAGCATCATCGAGGAATGTCTTTCTACCATTTCTCCGATGATTCTCGGTGTCTAGACTACCGTTCGACGGTTTCCGAAGGATTAAAAAATCCCTGCCCCAAGCCGGACTCGAACCCGCGCCTCACAGGTCCCGCCATCCGGCCGAGCGATTTAACTACTTCGGCCACCGTCGTCCATTTTTCTTTTTTTTACTATCAGACTACAAAGCTACAAAATCTGCTAAACATACTTCATTTAATGTAGGTAGTCTCCTTCCGTATTTCTCAGAAATATTTACAGCAAAAATATCTGTGGAATCTTCATCCATAGAATTAAGTTGATTCAACCGTTTCAACATTCGCACTCTAATATCAATACAATAAATATCCAAGCGTTTCCCAGCTCGTTACTACCTCGATGGTAGTCAGCCAATATCAGTCACTGAAATATTAATCACATTAGGCGCGAAATATAGAAAATGATATAGTCAGTCTTTCTACGAAAATCAAATCGCGGCTATGCAACTCAGAGAGGGCGAAGAGGCTGACGATTTTAATCTGCGTCTACAACGGGTATTTAAAAATACAAAAGTGTCTCTTAAGCCTCCTTCCCAGATGAACACGAAGCGCTAATAGCAGTTATCGAGAAATTTGCCCTCAAGAAATTCGAAAAAACAATCCGTCCCGAATATTTGAATGAGTTAAAACGGAAAAATTGCAAAACCTTGAAAGATGCTTTTAAAATAGTTCTACCTCTCGTTGATGAAGATCGATTATTTGCGACGGCAGGTCAGATGGCAATCTCCGAGGACAGATCCAATTATAAGTCCCATTATGGCCAGCAGACTCAAAATCCTCAACATAAAGTCGATTTCTACAATTCTCCTTTCGACTCATATCGAGGCAGGGCTGTCCAATTTCATCGCAACCCTAACCAGCCAAAACCCTATTTTAATGGCCCTCAGAATAGATCAGGACCAGGGTATCGCTTCGACAGCGATAACCGCCCGCCTAGTAACCCAAACAATTTTCCCATTTTAGCTGCCATGCAATCCCTCCTCGAAAACACAGGTTGGATTCCCCACCAGTGCAATTGCACGTATTACGAGAGGAACTTCCCTCAATCACCTGACCCTCAGCATAATCACCAATACGTTGTCCCACCTGCTACCACGACGAACGATACCGCCTGCACACAGGGCGTTGACAGTTCACGAGACAATCGTAATTCTTCTCATTTCAATCAGGGCAAAAACTCTCGTGGTAACTCTCGTGGTAATTCTCGTAATAACTCACGTGATCGATCTGGAGACAGACGTAGTTACAGTCCAAGACGTGATCAAGGCAAAAGGCAACCCAAACCAACCAAATCTTCAATAGTAACGCTCAAAATTCCCAATCTTTAAACTGGGAAGGTGCTCGCCCCCAGCAGGTGGGAGCGAGCAATCAGCAAAACCCAGCAGCGATTCAGGTTCGCGACCTACTCAACAAATCTTTGTAAAAAACATAACCTCTTCTAAAGCATGTCCCGTAGTGAAACTACGTCATCCCTTCTTCAAGGGTAAACAAGCTGAAATTTTACTGGACAGCGGGGGGGGGAGGAAAGCTTAATTAGGATCGAGGCTCTCAACCCTCTCATTCATGTCGATCGTCGTTTGTCGTTGGAATCGGCGATGGTGCATTAGGTTCTTACGGATTCATTGAGATGGAGTTGAGGGGCGTTAGGTTCAAATTCTTCGTCACCTCTCAGCCTCCGGGCGGTTTCATGGGAATGCTTGGATTGAAATTTTTTCAGGAGCAAAAAGCAACGATTTCTTATTGCACGACAACATTATCCTTGAAAGAGAAAAATTTTCCATTTGAATTGGTCGCTCCAAAAGCTACCGATAGACTCACGATCTGTGCCACGGGCCGTAGCCCTTGTATTTTAATTAGATCCCCTAAACTTAAATCAGGAGCATGCACAATGCTAATCGATTCAGGTGCTAGCCTCAATTTAATTTCGGTCCAAGTATTACGCGATCGTAGTCAAATTAAAGCATGTTTACCGAGGTTTCTATTCGGTGTAGCCGGGTGGAAGCAACCCATCATCGGTACGATAATCATTGAAATCGAAGGCATTCCTGCCGAATTTAATGTAATATCTAACATGATCCGAAGTCCTTACAATGGCATCATTGGCAACCAATTTCTAGTTAACGAACAAGCCGATATTTCTTTCTCACTCAATACATTGACCCTTAAATCCACCCCATTGAAACCACTGCCTTTCCACCAAACCGTGATCCCTGGTCAATCTATAATCCTAGATGCTAGATCGGAGCAGTTGGTTCCCATCAAGGTAAGAAGTATTGTGAAGCCTCGCAAAAGGAGTGACATTACTTGAGGGCGAGGTGGAAGTCAATGACGAAATACTTTGGGGGCGAGTAAGGAGCCTATCCCTCGTTCCATCCCATCTTATAAACCCACTCAAACACACCCTATCCCGAAGAATCTCACCTCGAGATCCAACGTCACACTCCTTCCTAAACCCAGTTCACCTGAACCTGAAGAGGAAGATTCGGAGCCGCAGACGAAAATGGATCCAAGTGCCATCGATGATGACGCTTTCATGGAGGTGCTCAGAGAACCGGATAATCCGGCATTGATATTAATTAAAGAAAATCCAAGAGCGGATTCTGATTCTGAAGACGAGATCATTGACGAAGCTTTCTAAACTCGTGCTGATGAATCAGTCGAAAAAGAGGATGAATCAGTGAAAGTCTCTCCGTCTTTTATAGAGTCAATGAGTAAGTCATTCGCCGAATTCGACAAAAATATTGCTAAANAAACTCCTGCTGATGAATCAGTCGAAAAAGAGGATGAATCAGTGAAAGTCTCTCCGTCTTTTATAGAGTCAATGAGTAAGTCATTCGCCGAATTCGACAAAAATATTGCTAAAAAGGAGAACGCAAAATTCATCGAGACTGAATCCTCAAGCGACAATAGTAATGAGAAAATTAAGGAATCAGCTGACCTACTGTATCAATAATATCTACTACAGCTGAGCCAACTGTCTGAAAAACATGAATCCTTGAAGATCTCTGATGAAAGCGACGACACCATCACCGAGTTACTACCTCAAAGCTCAACAGATACACCAGAGAAAGCCACAGTCACGCCCGCATATCAAAAACGAGTATCGTTCGCTCCCACTCTGAAAAGAGGGGATGAACCGGTGGCGAGATCAAGTCCAATGGTGCTTAACCCTGCAAAAGCTGACGAAACTCCTCAAGTCAAGAGAATCCTCAGTTTTTCTGGTCCGAAAACGGCTGGAACTAATAGTAATGACATCCCTAATCCACCTTCAGTAAATAATATTATTGAAGTCCCTCAACCAAACGTCCTCCTCCCGAAATCTCGCATCGGATTAGAAATTCCTCCCTCACTATCCGTGGAAGGAGCATTCGATTTCAATGAGAAGGGGGAAGTCCAAAATCCACAGATTGAATTTTCTAGAGACGGTCTAACGTTTAAACGAAATAATATTGTACACTTTCTATCAGCAGATTTTGAACTTACAGCTCCAATTAGTAAATTATTGCAATCCACGAAATTAATCGACGTCAAAACCCTAAGAAATTACAAACCGAACGTGGGGGACGTATTTATAACCCCTCTAGGCAAATTTAAAACGTTTTCTATAGTAATTAGAGAATATCACTTTCGTAAACCTAAAATTCAAGACGCGCTGCTAGGTCTGTACAATCTTCACGATGCATTAATTCATTATGGGTCCACATCGTTTCGAATCGCTAAAAAGGGGGATGAGATAGATAACCTTGGATTAATTCCAATACTCGAAGAAGTTTTCGAAAGGGACCCGATTGATATAACCATTTGCGAGGGCAATGTTAGCACCCCGGAAGATCACCTCAGACCGAAAATTATTGAGGAAGCCCATAGTAGCTCAGTGGGCGGCCATAAAGGCGTAGGTAAAACAGTCTGTAGAATAAAAGAACGATTCTACTGGCCGGGAATCACTTCGCAAGTCACCGAATACGTGCGACGCTGCAAAATATGCAGACAAATGAAAGTAAACCGGGTAAAGACACGTCAACCGATTATCATAACGAACACCCCTCTAGAACCATTCGAACTTGTGGCCATAGATACGGTCGGTGCGCTATATCCGAGGAGTCACGGAAACGTTCATATTTTAACAATACAGGATAATCTGACAAAATACTGTCTAGCTGCTCCTCTTCCAGATCTAAAAACCTCCACTATCGCTTTTGCATTAGCATCAACATTATTCGCTGTTCATGGAGCACGAAAGGTGCTACTTTCGGATAGAGGTACTAGTTTCTTGAGCAAACTTTTCGCCCAAGTCGCCAAAAATTTCCGTGTCAAACAAATTACTACTTCAGGCTACCACCCTCAAACTAATGGCTCGCTCGAACGTAGCCATCAAACCTTAGTCGATTACTTGAGAACCATGATGGCCAAAAATGACGATTGGGACATGATGCTACCATTC
>NW_021680709.1:167266-245529 GCF_001412515.2 Diachasma alloeum
ATCATTTCCAGCGGGATCATGTCAGGCGTTGGGAGAAAGTTGCGACCTGCAGACAAGCGAAACTGCTTATGAGAGGGCAACTAAGAGTTAGGACCAGAAAGCTTCTGGAGTTGCACAGAGGGGATCTGAGGGTAGCAGTAGGGCTCCTTACGGGTCATACAGCTCTCAGAGCTCATCTGTTCAAGATGAAACTTGCAGAACAAGAAGACTGCAGACTGTGCGGAGGCGATAAGGAGGGCGTCATCCACATTTTATGTGAATGCCCCCTATTAGCACTCCGTCGCTATAAAATCTGGGGCCAGGCTTTCCTGAAACCAGAGGACTTATAACAAGCGGCTGTCACCAGCCTTATTAGCCTAGTGAGAAACACAGGGCTGGGGCTGTGTGACTGACCAAAACTAAGGCGGAAGCTACAAAAGATCGTATGATTTAGGTGACTCTGGGCGCTTTAAGTGACCAGCCGCACTTTTTCTATTCTTCTAAGTAGCCAGAAATTCCATCATATGGCTATTCAGCTGCTGTCGCCGAGTCAGATGGATACCTAAGAAAAAGACCAACCTTGAAAGGCAGAATCCTGGACCAATACTGGTGGAACAACTCACCAATTTCGCCTCGCGAGATCTAACTGAAACACAATCAGAACCGATTCTCAACGTAGATCACCCTCAAGGTCCACCGGTCTTCAAAATCGTCAATCGGGCTCCATCGCTCGAAACAGCTGCTCCTGATGCGCCAAGGCGCACCCAAAGTCCAGCCGTCGACGTCTAATAATCATCTACCAATCAGCAATAACAATAAGTACCAATGTCTAATCCAAACTAATTAATCCCAGCTTGGTCACTTAATGTTCGTTTAGATAATTTTACATAATTGAGCCACATTAATTTCAATAAATATATATTATAATAAAACAAGAAACTCAAATTTCGCTTTTTATATCACCCGTTTTCTCATTTTGGCCACTTAATAATTTTAAAATGCATTTTGTCATTCCTACAGTGACCAATCTAGGATTAACTCCACCTAGTAATTATGTTTTTTTTTTGCTGTAAACCTTAAAAAAAAACGAAAAAGGAGAACTTCAGTTCCGATAAAATGGATAAATAATTTTAATCGATGAATATATTTTAATTATCGTTTAAGTTAAGTCATGGGGTCATGAACAATTACTGCGGGGTATATATATATTATTAGAGATACACATTAGACATTTACAAAATATACAAATGAACATAATGATAAAGAGGAGAGAGAGTTGGACCTATAGTTATTCACTCACCAACAAAGTCAAATTCTCTTCCCTACAAAAAGGGAGAGTGAGAGATCAAGCATGGTCCTTCAGTAAAATCGGTTTCAAAATAAAATTGCTATCCTTAACCTCACAGAGGAAAATGTGCGTGTGTCGACGAGTAGCCCATCAGAAGCAATAATAGCAGTCATTTGTCCAAAATTCCTGGTGTAATCCTCAACCCAATCCTCAATACTCCAAACAATAAAATTCACAAAGCTAACACCCGTCAACAATTATAATGACCAACAACGAGGTTGATGGGATCCATGGCGCATCGACGCCTCGCAAGATGTCACGCTCACGTTCAGCGGATGTAGAACGGCCAGACGAGATGAAACAGTACACCCGCGCGGTGATAACGACCTTCTCCTCGCTTACATCTAGCGAAAAAACTCTCAAATAAAAAAAAACGAAGCGAGAATCCAAACTTTAATGGCCATACAAAATCCAATGTCTCCCGGACAATTAATCAAAATCTGCTGTACAATGACCCAACCAATGTACAAGTTGATGTGATGGTTGCAACCATAATCCTATCTAATATTACACCAAAATTTCTAGAACATCTACAAACCCCTTTGAATGATCTTGGGCACTTTTCGACTAGTCCTATCCATTTTAGCAAAATAAATTTGGATTGTTAGACATTCTCCCTTCTGAGGGAAAAGAAATACAAAATTCAACAGCGAAGTTCACGCTCGAGTATCAGGTTTTAATTCATGTGATCGTAAGCAAAAGACCGGCACAAGTAAGAAGATGAACGAAAGTAGAAATTCATTCATCTCCTTAGGGGGACTGTTACGTTCAGAATTTTGAACGATTTTTATTTCAAATTTTATTCTCAATTTTAATCGAAATATAAAAGAATCAAGTTATATCCGGTACGAAAATACCAAAATTCCTACACGTGCCGGGCTTCCGCTGACGAAACTGCTGCCTTCAATGTCAGAATAAAGTCATGCAGTCAAATTCAAAGCATATTCCCACCTGAAAATGCACAAGAATCGCTCCACGTCGGAACCCCACGTGACCCTTTTGCAAATTCATCAAAATCACTGTTCTGTGACCTCCCCAAATTCAGTGCGTTACGTTCCAGCGTCGAAAGAAAACGCTTCAGGAAGGGCTCCTTGAGTACCTATCGCATTCCAATTTCCGAAAACAGTTACTAAGCCTGCTCGGGGTATGCGATCTCAAGTAAATTTCGGGAAATAGTTCACGACTCGTTTTTTCGGTGGGGTTCCCGACGCGGCGCGGTTGACGGGGTGAAAAATGACTTGTCACGCGGACGTGCAAATAAAAAGTGCATTGGACACATTACTTACGAATTTAGAATCACCTATTGATATTTGTAAAATTTATTAAATGTATTCACGGTGCTTAGATAATTGTTGAAATGTCAACGGAAAAACTAGTAAATCTGTAAACAAATCAAAGGTTACTGTCTTCAATCGGACTCTATGTGGGAGAAACATCGTCCCATTGGATAACAACTACAACGAGGAATCCTCGAGAGAGAGAGTAAGTGAGTACTGCATTATTCTCTCGCGCGTCTTGTCAGTCAGGGTCCGGCATTTAGTCTCTCTCTCTTCCTCTCTCAATAGTACACTTTGGATATAATGTATTTTGAATAATCGAATATCATCTTGGAACAACATATATTGGGAATTAGTTTCAATAGCTTTTACGTGATCAGAATTGTCAAGCTTTCTGTATCCTTCGTTTTTCAAAAAAAAAAATCAATACAATAAATATCCAAGCGTATATCAGATTGTTCTTTGATGAACCTCCCTGAATCCCTCGCAGACTCTGGATGTGCCTAGCACTTCATAGGTACGTACCCGGTAAAAATAAATATTATTTTCTGACCGTCAGGAACTATTGAATGCTATGTATGACAATCAAATAATATTCAATACTTCCATCCTAACGCAACACATAAATATATATATATTGTAACGTGTTATTTTATTTCGACCGTTCAACGGTGAAATTTACCATCCAGACGAGAAGTCATCACTGCGAAGCGAGAGTTAAAAGGGTTTATTTGGGGTTCTGACTAATGCTTTGTTTTTTTGTTTTTTTTTTTCGTTAGTGTATCGAGCTACATATAGGGACTTCGGCAGCCTCGGACGTCAGGTCTCCAGGGAGCTGGGAAGGGGGAAACTCCAGAAAGTCGTTATGTGGTAAAAGGGCTGCTTNGTTAGCTCTTTTGTATAATTTAATTTGGACGTATGATTTTGATATTATATTGTGATTCGAGATGTTCGATTTTCTCGGGAATTCAGTGGTTTCTTTANCGAAGCGAGAGTTAAAAGGGTTTATTTGGGGTTCTGACTAATGCTTTGTTTTTTTGTTTTTTTTTTTCGTTAGTGTATCGAGCTACATATAGGGACTTCGGCAGCCTCGGACGTCAGGTCTCCAGGGAGCTGGGAAGGGGGAAACTCCAGAAAGTCGTTATGTGGTAAAAGGGCTGCTTTTATATTTGGATCGGGTTCCCGCGTTGGAGGGATAGCTCGAGTGCAGTTCACCGGCGGCGCCACTTGTCGGCGGTGACGGGACGAAGGCGNACTTCAGAACAACCATTTGTATCGAGAACCCAGCCGCCACCGCGGTTGTCTGAGCTGTCGGGGGTTGTTCTTTTGTCTCGAATAATTGTCGATTTAATTTGTTGTTTTAATTGCACGGTTCACCCGTGCTGGCGCCCAACTTTATTTTCGTTGTTTGGTCGCTGAGGGCTGCGTATCTGTCACCGTCCGCAGAGGTAAGAAAATACGTCACAGCTTTTTGGCGCCCAACGTGGGGCCACGTGAATTAATTGCGGAATTCTTTTTTTTTTATTTATCTTTCAGTCGTTTTGAGATCAATTTCGGTATCGTCGCGGAGATCGTTGGTTATTTACGGATTCGGTGAATATCGGACTCGATTGTCGCTTGTCATTGTATCGGAGTTTGAGGAGATTTGTCCTTTTCTTCAAGTTTCGGTATTCGGGTTTTATTCTGGCGTTTCCGGCGCCTGACATTTCGGCAGTTGAGTCGTGTCTACGGTCGAGGTAATCCGATTACGCACGGTATTGATTTATTTTATTTTCTTTTGTTCGATGCGAATTAATTCCTTGGTCTTTCGTTTTGATTTCGAGGTTTGAGTTATCGAAGTTTTTGGGTTTTAACGATTGGCTTTGATGATTCGCCTTGAGAATTCGTTCTTCTTGGATGATTTCGATTTTTTTTTGGTTTCTGAAATGACTGGTAATTAGGGAAACGAGAGTCAATGAATTTCATATTGTGTGCAACAGCTTGTGATCGTCTATTTTGTGTTTTGTGTTTTGGGTTTGATTGTTTATTTTGGATTCTCGCCATCGATGTTGGATATCGTTGGTGAGTGAGAGCGATATTATTTGATTTTGGTTGGAATTAGCGAGACCGGAAAATTAACTTTGAATTTTGATCTTTATTTTGATTTTTGATTTCGATTTCGATTTCTACTTTTGAATTTTTATTTCGATTTTGATCTTGGATTTTATTTTTTTTTATTTGATTTCGATTTCAATCTGGCGTTGCGTGTGATTGCGTAATCATGGTCGAACACAGTTTGTTTAATGAGTCAACCGCGAACGGGGAGACTCCAGTTCAGCGTGAACCAGGAGAAGCTGAACAACCGAATAATGAGAATAATTCGGGGTTTTCGTTGGACCAGTGGATAGCAACACTGTCGGTTCCACAGTTGAAAGACGTTTTGCGTACGTACCATGCTAGCGAGATCGGGGATATTTTTGTTTTTCGCGATCGTTTATCTCGCGCTACTAGACGACTACAATTTCCTAATACTACGTGGACCTCGGTCGATGAATTTTACGTTTTTCCGGCGAGTTCGGGTAGTAACATTCCGGTGTGCCAAAAGGCTTCGGTTCCACCTAGTACGTCTGTGACTGCTCCTAGTGTTTCTGCATCTTCGGTTTCGTCAGGGACAACTGGATCGGGTGGTCATAATACTCATGTTTCTTTTTCATTGCCAAATCGTCCCAGTACATTTACCGGTCCTGCAGCAACTAGTTCTCCACACGAGGGGACTTCAGCGATGGGTTTTCGAGCTCAGCCTGATGTCGGGTTTGGGAACTCAGGGGCTGGGGATTTCCGTGGTCGTGATTCTCGTCGAGATTCTGAGAATTCAGATCTCGCTTCGTATCTTAGGGTTCGGATTGACGGGGTTTGGACTTATGTCCAGGCTGCACCCGGGAGTCAATGGTCTTCCGAGGAGAATGCACCTGTTTCTCGGGGTTCTAGTGGGAATTCACGTTCAAATTTGAATGCTTTCGATCGAGTTCATTCGTGGAAGATTACATTTTCGGGGTACAAGGGCGAAGATATTGAAGATTTTTTGAGACGAGTCACAGTTTGTAAAGAGGCTTGTAACATGAGTGACGAGGATCTGTTTCGTGTGATGCCAGTGTTGTTGAGGGACATTGCTTTTAATTGGTGGAAGGAGAGACGCGATAGATTTGCGAATTATCAGGAATTCCATCGAGCATTTTTACGTCGTTTCTCGAACACTGAATTTAAGAGGTGGCGCGCGGTTCATGATATCGTGGTTAGAACTCAGGGAGAACTCGAGAGTGGATCGGATTATGTCGATAACGTCCGTTTGATGTGGACGCACTCCCAGGACACATTTTTCGGTTGAAGCTAGGTTGGATATCGCTTTCGGAAATCTGAGAAGGGAGTATCATCACATGATCTCTCGTCGTCAGTTTTCTACTTTCGATGAGCTCGAGGAACTTTTTCAAGATTTTGATGAGCGTCGTGATTTACCGAGGTTGGATGCACCACCTGCAGTCGGCGATACAGTTTATCCTTACTGTGCCTATGCACCTGATAAAAATAAGCGGGGCGGGAAGAAGTCTGGTGATGTTCAGGTCTGTGCGGTAGAGTTATCGGCGAAGAAAGTTTCTTTTGGGTCATCGAAGAAGGGAGGTCTGCCTAAGAATGACAGAAGACGGAGATGTAAGAACCCTTCTGCAGCTGCTGGCGGAACTTCTCAGTTTGCTTCAGTTCCTGTTAATGCAGTAACACCCGAGAAGTCTGCAGCTTCAAGTGGTAGTTCTGCTAACACACCACCCCTTTGTCATAATTGTGGGGGTGTCGGACATTTCCGTTCGGGTTGTTCGAATTCGTCGAAGGGCATTTTTTGTTTCAGTTGTGGCAAGTTGGGAATGAAGACACCTCAGTGTCCCTCTTGTCGTCCTCAGACATCGAGTTCGGAAAACCCCAGCGGAAGACAGTGAATATCGATTCCGCATTGTCTACCGCTGAAAAAGGAGTCGATTTTGTTAGGTTGGAAAATTTTGGTTTCGTTGATTTGTCGGAACGGAAAAGTCAGTCTACAGGAAATTCTGGTGGAAGCAATTTGGATATTTCGGTTCATGATTTTGGCGTTACAGATGCAGCACCACATGTCGAGGCTAGAGAAAAACAAGACAGCAGTTCGGGGTCTGATCAACCACGGTTTGTTGAAGAAAATTGTTTATTCGGTCTCTCGGTTCATTCACGTATCTACTTGCCGGTGACGATCGGTATGGCTAGTTTTAACGTTCTGTTGGATCCGGGTGCTTCGAGATCTTGTATTCGTAACGTTCCGAAAGATTGGGTTGAAAATTTGGGTTTAGTTATCTCTCGTCCACAGTGTTCAAAGGTTGTTTGTGCGAATGGTGCGACGGAGACAGTTCACGGCACAGTTGTTTTATCAGTCAACCTGAAGGGTGTAGTGCACGATATGGAATTTTTTATCACCCCGGGGTTGAAGGATCCACTGATTTTAGGTGTCGAGACGTTGCGGATTTTCGGGTTAGTGTTAGACGGCAGCACTGCTGAGTGGTGGCTGACCGGTTGTGACGAACGTTACCCGCTTGGATCGTTGGATTCAAGTTCGCCTTTGGAAATCGCAGGGTTACAAGAGACTTCTGATGCGGAGCGCGCGCGCATCGAAGCACTCGTTGATAAATATCGTTTTCGGCGTGTGAATAAAGGGGAGTTTACTTCTCTGATCACGCATGAGATTATAGGCCCTGCTGATCACCCGCCAATTAAGCAACGGGTGTATCCGGTATCACCGCCGATTTTGAAAGAAATGCAACGTCAGACTCGTGAGTTGTTAGAGGCGGGGTTTATCGAAGAATCATCTAGTCCCTGGACAAATCCAGTGGTTATGGTTCATCAGAAGGTCAAGTATCGGATGGTTATCGACTTTCGAAAGTTGAATGGGATAACGAAGAAAGATGCGTACATGATTCCGAATTTGACTAGTATCTTGGATCAATTGCGGTCTGCTAAATTCATAACGACGCTTGATTTGAAGAAAGCGTACCACCAGGTACCGGTGGCTGAGAAATCATGTGAATATACCGCATTTGTCGTTCCTGGTATGGGTTTTTATCAGTATGTGGCATGCCGTTCGGTTTGACGAACGCGCCGGCGACTTTTCAGCGTTTGGTTGATAAGATTGTTACGCCGGATATGGAGCCACATTGTTTCGCGTATCTTGATGATATAATTATCACGACGGAGACTTTTGAGAAGCACATGGAGATTTTGGAGAAAATTTTGATTAAATTGCAGGACGCGAAGTTGGAGGTTAATCCCGACCAGTGTGTATTTTGTAGCCCTCGAGTTCAGTATCTTGGTTTTGTTGTCGATGAGCACGGGTTACATGTCGATCCTGAGAAAGTTGCTCGGGTGTTTGAGTTTCCGACTCCCACGAATTTGCGTCAGTTACGGCGATTTTTGGGAATGTTTTCGTGGTATCGTCGGTTCATTAAGGATTACTCGACTATTGCAGAGCCCTTGACGAGATTACTTCGAAAGTCGGTCAAGTGGGGGTGGGAGAATGATCAACAGCGTGCGTTTGATACTTTGAAGATTGCACTGTCTGTTGCTCCTGTTTTATCGTGTCCAGATTTTGACGCTCCTTTCGAGTTACATACCGATGCTAGCGCATATGGTTTAGGTGCGGTTTTAGTTCAAAACATCGATGGAGTGGAATATGTGGTTGATTTTGCTAGTCGCACGATGAACTCTGCAGAGAGGAACTATACGGTTTCAGAGAAGGAATGCTTAGCGGTTCTCTGGGGAATTGAACATTTCCGTCGTTATATCGAGGGTTTCCATTTTACCGTAGTTACCGACCACAGTAGTTTGAGATGGTTGAGTAATCTGAAAGATCCCACAGGTCGTTTGAATCGTTGGGCTCTGGGTCTTCAGGGCTATGATTTTGATATCGTTCATAGGAAAGGGGCTTTACATCATGTCCCTGATGCACTTTCTCGTATGTTTGAAAAGGATTTTATGGGTGATGAGGTTCTGAGAGTTGATTCGCTGGATGCAGTCACAGACAGACAGGGGGTGGAGTTATTGTGTCCGACGGCACATGCTCTATCTCGTATGTACGAGGATGAGTTTGTTGATTGCGAGATTCCGGAAGTTGACGTTTTGGATGACGAAGTTGATGCCGGTATTGATTCCGAAAATGTACAGAGAAAGCGTCTTGGTGTCGCCAGCGGAAATTAGCGACGATTGGTATGTTCGTCGTAAGTCCGAGGTGGAGAAGCATCCAGGCAAGTGGACAGGTTGGAGGGTTGAAGATGATCGGCTTTATCGATTTAAGCCAAATCCGTTAGTCTCGACTGTCCCTGAGGATCTTGATGCGTGGAAGCTCGTACCGCCGCGTGGATATCGTCGTGGAATTATCGCTGAGAATCATGAACCTCCTTCTGCAGGGCATTTGGGTATTGAAAAGACGCATGCGCGAATTGCGTTGTCGTTTTACTGGCCTGGCATGAGTGAGGATGTTGAGAAATTTGTTCGTGATGTGAGGTTTGTCAGACTTCGAAGGTCTCTCAACAGAAGCCTGCGGGGTTAATGGGACAGCGTTGCGTGCAGGAGCCTTGGGTTTTTGTCGCTGCGGATATTATGGGTCCGTTCCCTCCATCCAAAGGTGGTTTTAAGTATTTGTTAGTTTGCCAAGACGTCTTTACAAAGATGATTGAAGTACAGTCTATTAAGAAAGCAGATGGTCCCACGATTTTGAGAGCTTTTGAGGATCTGGTTGTACATCGTTATGGTACTCCAGAGATTTTGTTGACAGATAACGGTACTGAGTTCGCGAATAAACGAATTAAGTTACGTTAGCTCTGGGGATTCAGCATATGCTGACACCACCATATCACGCGCAGGCTAATCCGGTAGAAAGGTTAACCGCGTGTTGAAAAGTATGATAGTTTGTTTTATTGGTCAAGATCATCGGGAATGGGATGAGCATTTGCCCGAATTTATGTTGTGGAAAATTTGAATAAGGCTTTTGAGCAGCAAGCGAGATGTTATAACACTCATCATCGGGATGTTCGCTTTAGTTTACGAAGTCTCGAATGATCAGGGTGTCGTGGTGGGTGGTCATCACGTAAAGGATCTCTTAGCGGCACGTGACAATTCGGATGCCGATGTTCATGTGTCGGACGAGGAAGATGAATGATTTTGGATATCGAACCTCGGATTTGAATTTATTTTGGTTATTTCGGATTTCGGTCCTTGTAAAATATTGATTTGTTTTATTTTCGAGATGCTCGGGTTTGCGACTGACGGATTGCGTGTTTCGGTTTTGTTCTAGTAAGATGATTCGTCAATTGGATAACGACCAGTCGCTTCGTTCCGTGACGCTGGATTGACGGCATATGAGTTTTTTTTTCTCTTCTTTTTTTTCTTCTTTTTGAGTATATTTTGGTACTTCGCTTTTGCGGCGATTGGATATCGTCGCTAGCTTATGATTGGGTAATTTTGTATTTTTCTTTGGCGAACCCTGTAAAAATAAACGGTCATGACATTGAATTGAGGTTGTGTTGGTCTTATTTGTAGCTAGAGCCACTGATTTCGTTGGGATTTCGGATTGTTGACAACCGGTGTTGATCAGCTATGAATGATGCATTTTAGACTCTGCCGAGCAGGGGGTGAGACTCGTCTGGACAATTGATGTGTTCGTTAGGGTTGAATTTCTGGAATTTTTCCCCGTCTCCGGTCTGGGAGAGGGCAAGTTGTAACGTGTTATTTTATTTCGACCGTTCAACGGTGAAATTTACCATCCAGACGAGAAGTCATCACTGCGAAGCGAGAGTCAAAAGGGTTTATTTGGGGTTCTGACTAATGCTTTGGTTTTTTATTTTTTTTTTTTTCGTTATTGTATCGAGCCACATATAGGGACTTCGGCAGCCTCGGACGTCAGGTCTCCAGGGAGCTGGGAAGGGGGAAACTCCAGAAAGTCGTTATGTGGTAAAAGAGCTGCTTTTATATTTGGATCGAGTTCCCGCGTTGGAGGGATAGCTCGAGTGCAGTTCACCGGCGGCGCCACTTGTCAGCGGTGACGGGACGAAGGCGGTTATCGGCCGAGATTTGAGAGGCCATTTTTGGATCTCCTCGTCTAACCGGAAGTGATGGTTTAGGCAGTGCGAGAAAAATTATCGGATTGAAGTTAGACGTCCGGTAATGATACGAAATAAAGGGAAAAGGAATTGGATATTTATTCCCTATTTTGGTGACGTTGTCACACAGCTGAGTGTTTATTGGAGAATAAGTCTGGTTTGGTTGGGTTACAACCAATCAGAGCGGCTCATGGAACGGCCCTGGCCAATGGGGTTCGATTGGCGGGAAGTGTCCCGAACGCATGGGAGAAGCGTGGGTTTTAGCCTCACTTCTCGTTTGGGTGGCGAACGAGCTGTTGTTCTGTGGAGAACCTCTTGCTGTCGGAGCAATTCATCTTGTTGTGGACACCAGCGTTGACTGGATTTGGATTATTTGGAGAATCTGTCGCCCTGGCTCCTGGACTAGACTCGTTGGAGATTGTGGTGAGCGGAAGAAGAATTCCAGAAATACCATTTTGTATATCGTTTTGTATCTGTTTTATATCGACAACGATTAGAATTCGCTCATTAGCTTGTGCAATTTTTGACGACGCTTATCGTCGGGCGAAGTGACGCCATTAGAGTCTTTTGATTTTCGGGGCGAGTTCTTATCGTCTGTTCGGCAGAGGTTAGCTCTTTTGTATAATTTAATTTGGACGTATGATTTTGATATTATATTGTGATTCGAGATGTTCGATTTTCTCGGGAATTCAGTGGTTTCTCTGAACGGATTTTGACTCTCGTTTCAACGGTTTGTTTGCCGATCGGATGAGGAATCGGTAGAACAAATCGTTTCAAATAATGTATTTAGTTTTGAACTGATTTTGAGAACTACATTGATATTCGAAATTTTCGGTAATTACTTTTGTTTTCGATATTTGAAGGTGTCGTATCATTTCGTCATTGCATCGGCAGTTGAAATTGTAGCGTCTTGTCAACGCTCGAGTGATTCGTATCTGACCTTGATTGCGGTCACCTTTTGTATTGTCTGTTCCGAGGCAATTTCAGTTGCCGCTGTCGATGTCAGTCACCTCTTCGATTTGGGATATTTTGACAGTATATTCTATCGGAAAATTAACTTCCCATTCAGTGATATTATTTGACTTTATTTCCGCTAGTCATTTCTACAGTTTGACTTTATTCATGATTTTGTAATTTTGACTGAACTTATTCTTTTGACTGACTAGTATTTTATTATTTTGACTAATCATTGGTTAGGGATTTTCTAGTGTATCGAGTCTTTAGCTTTTGTTGAATATTTGTGTTATTAATTTTCTGAGGGGTGATTCGAATTGAAATGAACAAGGGGGTTTATTGAATAAATTATTTATTCCCCGGATTATTGAATTTTGTATATAATTTGTTAGATAAGAAAACCAAGTCATTTCGGACACTTCAGAACAACCATTTGTATCGAGAACCCAGCCGCCACCGCGGTTGTCTGAACTGTCGGGGGTTGTTCTTTTGTCTCGAATAATTGTCGATTTAATTTGTTGTTTTAATTGCACGGTTCACCCGTGCTGGTGCCCAACTTTATTTTCGTTGTTTGGTCGCTGAGGGCTGCGTATCTGTCACCGTCCGCAGAGGTAAGAAAATACGTCACAATATATATATAGGATGCATACATCATATATATATTCTATATACATAGATATGATATATATCCTATATATGATGTACAGGATATATTTGCTATTCAAATCTATTCAAATGATTTTAAATAATAATATAAATAATGCATACCGACGGTAGTGGCCGTGCGGTTAGAGTGCTAGACTCGTATGCCAATGATCCGGGTTCGCTTCCCGGCACCGGCGGTCAAAATTTATAGCGCTTTAATCTCACAGTTTCATTGCCGAGCGGTAGTCCCGTCAAAAGGACGACTGTACCAGGGCAGGTTTTTCCCTCGAATGAGGTTTTCCCTCCCTTCGGCAAATGCGGTACAGGGGGTTGAGGGGGGTGGGAAGGGAACAAATCGTAAAGACCCAAAAGGGTATACGAGAAGAAAAAAATTATAAATAATGCATAATAAATATTTAAAAATAGAAAAATTAATTGAAAGGAATGAATAAATAAATTTAATGAAAAAAAAAGAAAATCACTGAAAAAACTTTTAGATTTTGAGACTTTGAAGATTTTTTTTTTATTTAAAAAAAAATTACTAATATTACGGATCAATCATGCCTCAAATAATATTAGATTTCACGACATCACGTGCTCCAGATACGTCTTCCTCTCTACAACCACGCTCGTAAGTTTTCATCAAAATTGGTTACTTGACTTTTTCTTGATTATGATAAAGGTCTAACGATTGAATTAGTAGATTTACCACTTTACAAACAAAATTGCTCAAGGCATTCATGCAATTGAATATTACATACTCCCTCAATGTACTTTTTATGTCCTTGCCTTGAACAATTTTCATAGAATTGTTAAAATTTAATTTTGGCATTTTTTATTATTCGTGGGAAATGACAAGATTATCTGGATATATAATGTTCTATCTTGGTGATCATGACGTCGACGGACAACCTGCACATTTATTTCATTTCCGTGTGGGGATAAGGCAGGTTTATTATGTGGTGGTTTATGGTATCAGAATTGAATTGAAGCTCCGTTCTCATCAGGTGAGTCTAGACTTTTTAATAGAGACAAGTCTATCGATATAGATGTGAATTCTTTTCTTTATATTGGTTTTTCGTTATCAGTTTCTTCATATAGAAAACGCGAGTCCAAGACCCATTGAGAATTTCAATTATTGGTTTGAAGAAGAGGATAGATTTGACCTTCACAACATAGAATGGCATGCCCACGACCTTTCCCAAATTTCCTATCTCGGTAGTACTTTAGCCCCTCAACTACGGGGTCCATATGTCATATAGACCCATGCGCAAATATGTGACTCTTTTAAAAAATAAATAATTCCAAAAATATGACAGATAATGCCATCGGACTAACGCTATTAGAAAGCTGAATAGTGTAGCTTCAATTACATTTTCGTTTTATAATTTTCCATCCATCGGAAGTTATTGAATCTTGGTAATATTGAGCCCACGTTAGACTTAGTAACAGAAGGGCCCCGTCCATGAGCGGTTAAAGATGCGTGATGAATATTGGGAAATTGAACCATTTAAATTGATCATTGAGGAAGAAGAACATTAAAAACAGGAGCTTCATCTCTAAATTCATGCGTGGAACCCAAGGCAAGTAGCCTAGGCACCTTTGGGCCAATTGATAACTTTTCTGTCCCGTGTTATTCTTGCATAATTGTCTGGGTACCCAAAACTCAAGGAAAATATTGGAAAATATTAGAAATAAAATTTTTTGCAAAAATCCTCATTTTCAAATGTCAAGAAATGGAAAAAGTCGTGCGACAAATTATTCTGTCCACTCTTAAGAAATCTCTTTAAGAACTTCTTAACTCATGTCCATTCTTAAGAAGTTGAAGCAAAGTTCTACCAAATTCGAAAATAGCCCAATAATGGAGAAAAATTGATAAAAATTTTTACCGACATTTCTGATGAATCAACGTCATAGTATATTTCTAAGCTAGGGAGGTAAAATAAAAGAGTCATCGCCATGGGCAGGATTACCTCTCGAGCCGAAGGTAAGGGTGGTAAGCACGTGGGGAAGGGCCCGAGGTTATAACATGATTTTTCTTCACGGTGGAGATGCAAAGTGACAATCCCCTCTCGCGCAGTGGGAGGAAAGTGGCGCTTTGATCCCGCCGGGACGAAAACCCATTTTTCGTGACTCCCTGAAAAATGGTGCACAACTGGCGTCGATTTTACTACGTAATGATAAATTTAGCCACTGTAAATGTTATGTTTTCTGAATAAAATGAAAAATTCAGAACAGTATACAGAGCCTAAAAAATTATTAACTGTGGTAAAAAAGCTATTAAATGGTGAAAAATCTTCATGAGTAAATTTGAAAATGTGCAAAAATTCCAAGTAATACCTTAGTAACAATTAACACCTTAAAAAACGATCCCACAGATAACATGTTGATGCAAGATTAGAGATAATATCAGTAAATCATGTCCTCCGTTGAAAATTTTCGATAAATCCTCTGGGTCGTGATCTTGATGAGTGCTAATGTACCTACATAACCCCATCAATTTGTATTAGCGACAAAATTCAATTTAAAAAATTGAGGATAAATTTAATTTGTACTTGATTAAAGATACAATTTTTAATGATATTTCATATTATCTTCAGACAACAAAACTATCGACAATTTTTTTTCCAATGAACCATATCTCATCCTATCAAAAAGTAAAAGTAAAATCACAATAAACAATAAAATTAACGTGACTTTATTCATGTTATTGAATTTCTGACAATGGAACACTAAAGATGATGATAAAGATTTAGAATTCAAAACTTGTTGCAAAATATGATTATAATTGAAATATAATTGAAATAAAACACATGTATAGGAAACATAATTGTATAAGACACTGCTTTCATTTCAACTCAATGTGATACTTTTCGATAAATCCTCTGGGTCGTGATCTTGATGAGTGCTAATGTACCTACATAACCCCATCAATTTGTATTAGCGACGAAATTCAAATTAAAAAATTGAGGATAAATTTAATTCGTACTTGATTAAAGATACCATTTTTAATGACATTTCATATTATCTTCAGACAACAAAACTATCGACAATTTTTTTTCCAATGAACCATATCTCATCCTATCAAAAAGTAGAAGTAACATCACAATAAACAATAAAATTAACGTGACTTTATTCATGTTATTGAATTGATGGGAATTGATGGGATGTGATTAGTAAGTTTGATGATATGCTACATGGAGGTGTAGTGGTGGTTCCCGTCACGTGGGACGGGAATTGATGGGGTGTGATTAGTAAGTATTGAGGATAAATTTAATTTGTACTTGATTAAAGATACCATTTTTAATGACATTTCATATTATTTTCAGACAACAAAACTATCGACTATTTTTTTTATAATGAACCATATCTCATCCTATCAAAAAGTAAAAGTAAAATCACAATAAACAATAAAATTAACGTGACTTCATTCATGTTATTGAATTTCTGACAATGGAACACTAAAGATGATGATAAAGATTTAGAATTCAAAACTTGTTACAAAATATGATTATGATTGAAATATAATTGAAATAAAACACATGTATAGGGAACATAATTGTATAAGACACTGCTTTCATTTCAACTAAACCACGGTTTAGCCGAAATACTAAGAATCTCGTATTACCACGTGAATCTCTCAGATTTTGTCTCTTTTGCTTCTCTTGAAAAAACTTACTCTGCCAAAATCTATAAAATTTAATGAATAAAAGGAAATGAATCACCAACAAATACAAAAAAATATTCAAATAATTCACCGAGTATTCCGCTTATCAAGAAAACGACCACCCCTCGTTTTATTTCACTCCAATTTGGCTTTTAATACTTTTATATCCTGCTCCAATTGTTGAATTCTCCTCTGTTGTTCATTTTCATGATTCAATGATTTTTTCAAATAATTTTTTCGATGAAGAGAACGAACATCATGATGAAAACCATTATTATTGAATTGATTTTTTCTCTGATACTTTTGATGATGAAAATTATCAAAATTACGTATCCCTGAAGTAACGAAAAATAATAAACATAACCAAACTCTAAATTGACCATGATTATAAATGGAAAAAAATTTAATTAACAATAATTACAATTTTGTCTTGATTGATAACCGTGAAATTGACGATTCTCTTGAGATGAATGCTCTTTAGTACGATTTGTCCTTCGGTTGACAAAAAATCGAGAATTACGTTGACACCCTCGACCAGAATGTGATGGAGAATGATTCATCTGATAAATGTATAGCGTAAATGTTCAATGAATTCCTTATCCAGTAAAAAAAATCATCATCATTTACCTTGGACAAACACAATGGACAACTAAAATATCAGTTAATTATTTTTCCTGATTTCTCCAGCTACTTAATTATTTTACCTCAATTCATGTTAGTTGACATAATTTTTATTCGTTATTGTCTTGAAATGACTGTTTTTTTTGTTTTTGTTTTTTTTAAATAATTCAATTTTTTTAAATAATTTCTTGAACAATCGAGCATAATTAAATTTTTCTTAATCTCTGAATCTCTGAAATAAAAATGAAAAAATATTTATAAGGATTTTTTAAATAAATTTTCTAATTTTTCTACGAGACATTACTCAAAAATCATCTTCAAAGTCAATTTTACCAAAAATTCTGCAACTTATTAAATTTCAATTGAATGTTTCTTAAATACTTTGGATAACTCTCAAAAACTAAAATTGTGGAGAAAGCAAAAAATTTTGATCACACACATGCAATCGTTTCAAAGAATTGGACGTACACCACTGTCCAACTGTACCATAGATACATAACAATGATACAATCAACTAATCATCCATTCATCACCAAGGAATCTTTGACCCAATTTGGATCATTATTTAAACACAAAAATTTCACCTTTTTAATATTTTCATGAAATTTTGAACATTAATATTTTTGGAAATATTTTTGTTGTCTCGAAAACTAATGATTTTAGAGAAGACTAACAAGATACCTTTTTTGTGAAAAATTGGATTTCTTATAAAAAAGATTTAAACATTTTTTTTTCTCAACTCTAACGAGACGAAGTTCCAAACCAATAATACAAAATATTAAAAAATGTATAAATTCACAAAATAAAGTTGGTATATATAAAAAAAAGGTATATATATAAAAAAAATGGATATGCCTTATTCGTGGCGAATTTTCTTCGTCGTATCAACAGGAGATTGGACACACTTGCTCAAGTACGTTAAATCTTTGATAACTCCATCGATTGAAACAATATCTGATATCGTACGAACAATAAGTTGAGGTGGGAAATCAACTGCAAATAACAGAAATGAAAATAAATTAGATTCTCTTCAAAATACAAATACATTCACTCTAAAAAGACTTCACCATCACGAACCTGACTTTCGGATAAACCCTTTAATCTCAATATTTTGACCGATCTCAAAAGAATGAGTCATAGGATCATCAAACTGGATTACTTTAATTTCCAGACAAAATTCATCACTTCCGATAACACCAAAACAAATCGATGGGAAACCCTCTGCTCGTTGAATTAAAGCAAAATTAGTCTTAATAAAGCCTTGCACTCCTGTAACAGAAAAAAAGGGAATTAAAAGATATAAAGATTAAAAACAACCCTCTGAAACATAAAGAAAAAACTTACGTATACATTGACGAGGATTACACACATTTTCGATCTCAATTAACTGTAAATACCTGTTCAACATCTGTAATTGATGTACATCAGGACCAAATTGATACATCACTTCCACAGTAGTATTAGACTGCACAGTCACCTGGAACAATACGGTCCCATTTATGTACTTGGGAACCTTCCCAACCTTCATGAATATCCCATTGATATGAAGAACCTATAGAATAAATAAACAAAATAAATAAACACCAGAATAAAATCCAAAATTTTTCAAGAAAATAAAGTAATGAATGGATCATATTTTACTATAGAAAAAATTGAAAACGAACAACTAAATATGTTTCAAACATAAATAAAAATCAACAACTATTGAATATAACAAAATACTTAAATTTCCCAAAATAATAGACGATTCGAACCTTTGAATTTGATTATTCCATGGTATGCACTCAATACGCTCTGCATCACCATTATTAATGGTCCATTTGAAGAGAGTTTTACTGACAGCTTCAGTCGTGGTAATAGTCGGTATCACTTGATCCACAACTCCCACTACAGATCTACAATGTGAATTAATTTACAAGATCGAGTAATTTATGTGAGTTGCAATTTGAAAACTACTGGATTTGGCTAATTTTTACAGATGTCAAAAAATCGTTTTTCCAGTGAAATTTTACAAACTACAAGAATTTTACAAAAAACTTTCAACATCGTCTCCAATAATTACATCAAAATTTTGCAACTATTTTTTGAATACCCCTTTGAAGAGGAGGAATTTACAGAAATTGGAAAATACTTTTTTTCTGAGGAATTTTATGGACTACAAAAAAGTTTCCTGTTTTTTTTTATAGATGTAGTAATTTTAAGAAAGTAATTCAGGAGATAATTCATGAAGTATTGAACACAAAAAATTGGCTGAATTGAATATGAAAAAAAAAAATTATGATAATAAAAATAACACTTAAATTATCTGAGATGTGAGATTACTGTGATATAGACGAAGCACATGAGAAGGAGTGAGAGTAAACTTACTTTCTGGAAGTATAAATAATCCATGGTAAAAAATAGTTTAACTAAAATCGAATATATAAAAAATATTAAAAAAATAATAAATATGAAAAATTTACCTGGACTCTCAACTGGAATGGGCAATTTAGATTCTGTAGACGACCCAGATTGCATGGATAATTCTGAAGCATCATGAGACCTCTTCAAAGACTCTTCATAAACATTAAAAAATTCGGACCAATAAAATAATTATTAAATAATTATTAAAATAATTGAAACAATTAAAATAATTAATTAATTACCTTTCGACATATTGGAAGATTAATTAAATGTCAATAAGAATACCAATGAACACAAACAAAAACATTTGAATACTGTAACGATTCATTTAATTGAAGCAGACTTCACAATATCATCTTTTTCAATAGATTAAAAAGAAAATTGAATTATTCCTGGCTAAAGATGAGTAATATATATGGATCGAATATAATTGACCAATACATAATCCCTCATGATGAATATTTACAAGAATAAGAAATTTGGTATTACTTACTTGAACAAAACGAAATATATTGTGAATCAATACGATTGGAGTCGGAGCCAACCACAAGTGGAAATCAAGTATTACTTTCAAGTAAAAAAAAAAGGTATTCAGAATCAAATCAAATAAATAAATAAAATTTCCTATTCTATATATCTCGTCAACTCGTCAATTTGTTACATATATAAAAAATATATTAAATTTAGGTTGAACAACCGCCGAAATAAATCACAACGCTGCAAATCCAAAAAAATTATAAAAAGAAGAAGGAAGAAACACGTCAATTGAAAATGCTGTAAATACTCGTAGTGAATGAAAAAAAAAAAACTATAATTGAATTTTATCCAATAAAATCGACAAAATAGTATATCTCTCGACTGATTATCAATGCACAACAATATTATATATATTGATGATAAGGGCTCATATCTGATGAATAATTGGATGAATTCCCTCGAAATTTTTATATTTGAATAATAATATTCCAAACATTAAATAAAAATCGCTCTTAACTATAATTAACTTCGAAACAGGTCCATCCGGAAGTAAATTGCTAATTTATTACCAAAGAGAACTATGTTAAGTTGGAAATAATGCAATGACCCACTTGTTTAGATTCCGGATAAACTCCCTGGACGAGTTTTTCATCCCATGCTTCAGTTGTAGCCTTGTGAAGTTCTGTTTCAAGAATGGTCACTATGGTCTGATCTGCTATCTTCACGTTCATGCTTTCAAGTACGTCTAGATGTTGTCTCGTGGCATCAACTAGTTGGGAGATTCCGGAGGCAGTCTCTTTGTCTTGTGTAGGCAGCCCCAAGAGTAGCTTCAAATGTCTTCCAATCAGGATGCGCTCATCGGAATATGTTTCTACCAGGAGCTTCCATGCACGTTCGTAATTTTCTGCAGTAATAGCCATTATTTTGATTTTCTCGTAAGCTGGCCTTGTTAAGGCTGAGTGAAGATATGACATTTTATCCACTGCACTGATGTCTTCACGATTGTGTATAAGTGCTTCAAACTCTGCTCTAAAACACAGCCAATTTTCAAATTCTCCATTGAATTTTGGTGGCTGAGCGTCGGGCAGTTGGACCTTACGCATTTTTATCGTGTTCTTGGCTCTGCTTGTCTCGGAGATTGTTGATCGATCGCCGCGTGCAGTAGCTAGTAAGTTCTCATATTCTGCGATGTTCACGTTGAAGTCAGTCTCAATTGAGTATTTCAAGTCTACAGGGTGATGGTCATTTTCGGGATCAAGTTCCTCAAGTCTTTCGATCGCAGTTTCAATTTCTGCGTATTTATCACTGTATTTGTTCTCGCGTTCCTCTAATTTCCCATCCAGAGGGTTGCGGTTTTTGTAAACTGTTAGAAAAGATCGCACAGACGTGGTTTGTCCTTTGAAGGATTGGAATTTTCTCAGTAAACCCTTGATTTCCTTTACTTCACTAGTTAATATAATAGTTCGCCGTAAATCCGGCTCGAAGGACCATTTGTTAAAAGTTCACTCAAATTCAGAAGTAATGTTATATAATAGTTTTTATATATTTTTTTTCTTTTTAATATAGTAGGATATTAAAGGATATTGGATTCAACACTAGTATTTCGAATTTTCACAACACAGTTAATATATTTGTCTTTACATCACTAATTACACACACTTAATCCCTTTTAATGTTTTTGGTTGATAATTGCACTAACTGAATTTAATAACTAATTGTATTATTAATTCTACTATTGGTATTAAACGTAAAGTTAAGAGAGTTCTCTATGACTAAGGGTTGTCGCCACGGTTGTCAGAGTAATACTAACTCTACACTTCTTAGATTTCTCTCGAGTTTCTTAAATTGTAGGAAACCTTTAGGAAGGGGTCAAAGGAATTGTTCATTGGATGTTTCGGGTTTTCTGCTGATCTCTATTGGAAATCGGTTGAAGGAGGGTGGAGATTGTGTACTTTAAATTGTCTTATTGGTTGACGCTGGGTCTGGAGGGTCAGTCCGCGAGGACTGGACCTTTCGTTTTATAAGCACACGTGCCAACACTTCACCCCGTGACGGAGCAGTCCCAGAGATTTTATGACTGCAGTTTGGGTAAATCCCGATCGTAAATTCTGGTTCTGGGGTTATGCAGAATTTACCCATTCATAAATCTGAGGATTATAAAAAAAAAATAGGCTTGAAACTGAATTTTCTACGGTGTGGGATTTTTCCCCATCGAAAGGGGAAGGGTCAGCAGGTGAGCATGATTTCTGGGGAAACTATTTCTTTCAATGACAAACTAGAATTTTACATGAACATTTTCCCTATTTCAAATTGGGCATTTTTTTAAATGGAATTATCAATTTTTAAGTATATTTATTTCCTAAAAATTTTGGACATCAAACGTTCATACAACGTTTTCGAGATCTATCGATTTTTCTATTTTTACCTCGAAATCGTTGTTCGGTCTCTAGGAGACGTAAAAATGGGAATATCAATTTGAAATTTAGAACAAAAGTGCCTCTAGTAATAACAACAGTTCGTATTAAATCTGAGCTGAATCGGATAATTAGTTTCAGAGATATACAACTTTGTATGTAAACCTAATTTCTCCAATATCTCAATAACGAGTTAACATATTGCAATATTTTTTCTTTCAAAATATTTATCTTGATGTCTTCTATCTTAATCAATCAAAATATATTTTCAATTCAATTCCATTTATTTCCTTGATGTTACAAGAGTTCTTTCCTTATTTTACATCACCACCAGCCCTTCTTTCTCCACCTTTACTTATATTATTTATTACATGCTTATATAGATATTTTAAACTTTGAAATTTTAACTAACAACTCAGATACTTCCTTTTAACACATTATTTCCATATCTAATTCTTTCTCCCTTTCTTTCTCTATTAGATCATAGTATCTTCCTCCTATCTTCCTCCATTTCTGTCTTTGGTCCTCTTCATCCCTGACTGTCCGTCTAGTTTTCCTCCATTTTCCTCAGTGTTTTCTCCAACCAGCCCGGCCTTTCGCACATTCTCCTCGTGGGGCTCTCCTTAAGCAACTCGATTACTCTTTCTCTCCACTGTCTCCAGCTACTTCCTCTCCTCCAATCTCCCCATCACCTCTTATCCGCTTGATCTAGCTTCATCATCAAGTCTTTGCAGCACACTACGTGCTCCAGGACCTCCTTCTCTTTACCACACGTCCTGCACTCCTCCTTCTCGAAGCCCTTCTTCCCACCCCTGAGTACATTTCCACACCTCCACCTTGCCCAGGCTATTTTCTGCTCCACCTTTAATCTCGTGTTTGTCCAATATTTAGCCATTTCATTTTTCTCCTTTATCTCGTAATAATTGCAATATTTCGACCTTTCTATTCTTTCCCAATCCTGTTGTTTCTCACACTACACCCTCCAGATTCTTTTCTCCAAATATAGTCCGGCGTATTCCTTGCCAGTACCATGCTTGCTTTGATGTACTTCCTCTGTACTCTCTCAATTGCCTCCTGCCTTTTCCAGTCCCACAGCTACAATCCATACAACGCCGCCGCCTTCACTGTCGCCCTCATGAAATACAACCTCCTTCTTAAGTGTTTCAATCTCCCTCTCATCATTTCCCCCCAGGCCTTATTTATCATCATCTGTGCCTTCGCAGCTATCTTCCTCGACTGCTTTCCGAATGTATTCCTTGTCGTGAACCAGAACCCTAAATACTAGAACTCCTTCACTATCTCTACCTCTTTTCCTTTGTACTTCCAGCTCTCTGCCCTCTTTCTTCCTCCTTTCCTAAAGATCATTATCTTTGTTTTTTCTACACTTACCTCCATTCCGTTTTCGTCAGCCCAACGTAATATATATATCTTCACTCCAGCTCCTGCGCCTATTGCTGCCCCTCCTTCTTCTCTTTTCTCCATAGCCTCCAGTAGATCCTGAATGTACACGTTCAATAGTATCGGACTTGGTGGAATGGTAGTGGACATCCTTGTCTCACGCCCTTCCCCGTCCTGAATTCTTCTGTCAGCCCCTCATCCGTTATTACCTTGTTTCTCGTGACCTCACAGATTTTCTGTGTCATCCTCAGAAATTTCCCCTGAATCCCCATTCCTCTCATTTTATCCCAGAGTTTCCCGCTGTCTACCTTATCAAAAGCCGTTCTAAAATCGACAAATGCCACGTATAGCCTCCCTCCCTTCCTTTTTAGCCTGCTCCCAATCAGGGTGTTCAGCATGAATACCTGTTCCATTGTTCCCCGCCTTGTCCTAAAACCTGCCTGCGCCTCCAAGAGTTTCTCCTCCTCTTCCAGCCATCCTCCCAGTCTGCAAGCCATTATTGTCGCTCGTATTTTGTATCCTATGTCCAATAGGGATACTCCTCTGTAGTTTGCCGCCGAGTTAATATCTCCTCTTTTATGGATGGGGAATATCGTGGCTAACCTCCACCTATCTACTATTTGTTCTTTTTCCCAAATCTCCTTAACAATTCCGACCAATTCGTCGTTTCCTTCCTCCGGTAAATTTTCCCAAAATTCCGCCGTTATCCCGTCTTCTCCCGCCGCCTTCCCCATCTTCAGCCTATTTATTGCTCCGCTCATCTCCCAATCTGTTGGTATCTTGTCCAGCTTGGATTCCTCTGTGTCCTCCTCTCCCTCTTCCGCGTTCCGCTCTGCCTCCTCAACCCTCCGTTTGTCTCCTGACTCCTCTGATCTCCTTCCTTCCTCATTCTTCCCTGCTCCAGCCTGTTCCTCCTCTCTCCCCTCCGCAGCATTTAATAGTTTTCCAAAATAGTCCCTCCATTCTTCATCAGTGATCGTATTTATCTCCTTTTTCTTCCCTCCCCTGAACCAGTTCATGGCTCTCCACCAGTCCGCCATCAATTTGCTCTCTGCCACGTTCTTCTGTTTTTCCTCTATCCATATCTGTGTCAGCCTGTTACTGATGTTTCTGAGTACCCTCTTGGCTTCATTATACCTTTTCTTCTAGCTCCAATCCCTCTTCCTTCAAAACGTTTTCAGGTCCCGGAACATCTTCCTCCTCTTCTTCTCATACTCTCCATTGTCCCAGTGCGCTCTCTTCGAGGGATTGCTCCGTAAAATCATTCTCGCCTCCTGTGCCGCCTTCGTTGTCACCTCCACCAGTGTCGTCCATCTATCCTCCAGCCCTTCCCTTAACTCACCTCTGTTCACCCACTCTCCTCTCCACTTTTCCTTAAATTCCTCTTCCCGATCTTCTTTCCATTTCAACCTCACTTTATTGTTGCTGCTTCCCTCATCTTTTACTTCTTCTCTGTTCCATTCCACTCTGCAAACGATCGGTAGCTGGTCTGATCCTTCTTGATCCGTCACCTCCATCTCCCTGAACCACTCGGGGGCCTCTTCCGCCTCCATTTTAACTATTATATAGTCTAGTACACTCCCCAATTCTGCTCCTTTCCCTATAAATGTAATTTTCCCTTCCTGATCTCCCTTAGCTGTCCCGTTCTGCATTACCAGTGCTCTTTCCTCACACCACTTTATGAGCCTTTTCTCCTTGTTTCTAACAGTTTTATCCTGTGAGTTTCTCTCCATTATCCGCGACTCTTGTTCTGTTCCACACTCTGGAGCCCCCTGTAGTTCTCCAATCATTGCATTCAGATCGCCAGTAAGAATCAGTCTTTCCTCCGAGCCCTCCATCTCCACTAGTTCGTCCATATTCCTCAAAGCCCCCTTCAAGTTCTTCCAGTCATTGACATAAGTGCTCACCACCTTGTATCTTATGCCGGTTTTCTTCTCTTTGATTTTCAGCATAAGGCCATATTCCCATTCTTCCACTGTCCAGTCTGCTTCCAACGACCTCCTGACTCCTATTACATGTCCTCCATTTGCCTTCCCTCTTTTATTCACTCTCTTTGTTTCTTTCTCGAACCATTGGAATTGCTTATTTACCTTCTCCATCATCTTTCCCAAAACTTTTTTCTCCAGATGAGTTTCTTGGAACATGACAATATCCATTTCTTTCTATTTCTCTTCATTCTTTCCAATGTTTGCTACATTTTCTATATTCCAGTGCATTATCCGCAGTACCTTGCCCTCCTCCCTTTCCATATCACCTGCCTCCTGTCTAAAAGGGCCCTCTGCTTCCACTCCTCTCCGTACTATCCTTCAGCTTCGTTTCTCCCTTCCTTTCATTCTATTCCAACCAAGTCCCCTCCACACTGAAACAGTTGTAGCCTATGTTGACCTGCCTTCCTTTCTTCATCCAGTTTCTTGCCTCTTTCCCTATCCACTCCTGTACCTCTTTATGCCTGTCTGTGAAGTCGTCCTGCATGAAGACTCCCCATCCTCGCTCTCTCAGTTTTGTCCTCCCTTTCATTATTTCCTTTTTGTCCTCCAGCTCGTCAGTCCTGGCCAGCCAGCCTCCGTTGCCCCTTCTATCCAACTTTTCTATCCTTACCTTCACGTCCAACTCCTTCAGAATCCATTCCTCTAATTCCTCCTTCCTCTTCCTTGATAGTAGAGTTAATCCTCCAATTATGAAGTTCTCCCTCCTCACTCGTCTGACCTCTTGTTCAGCCTGCCATTCCGCCTCCTCCAGTCCCCTCGGTGGTGGATTATAGAATTTTGTTGCCTCCTCCCTTTTTCTGATCTCCGCGTCCCAATCCTCCTCTATCGAGATATTGCGATCTCCTCCATTTTGGCTGTCAACCGGTCCCTTCTCACTATACTCCTCATCCTCGTCTTCCTCCTCCCAGTATCCACCATCGTCCGATGTCTTATTGTCCTCCTTTCCTTTTCCCGTGCCTTCCTCTTCTTGATCCTTCACCCTTCTTCGCCATTTTGTCGCTATTTCCTTCTATTCCTTTACTCTTTTAGCCAGTACTTCCGCTTCCTCCTCCGCCTCTCTCAATCTTTCTTGTACTTCTCTGAGTTGATCGTCTTCCCAGTGCTTTGTCCTCTCTTCTTCCTCCCTTCTTTTTTCACATTCCCCGCACTTGCCATTTCCCATCCCTTTCCTTACCTCTGTCCTGATCAGGTACTGCATATCCTCCATTCTGGCTTCCCATTCCTCTTTCTACCTTTTTTCCCAATTCGCCATCCATTTCTCGAGTCTTTCGCAGTTGATAAAGCCTAACTCATCCTCCTCCTCCAGCGTCGATTTCCCTTTGCTGTCATTGTTATCGCCAGCCTCCCCCTTCTGTTCTCCTCTCCCTCCCTCTCTAGGTCTAGTGATTCCTGTGTTGAGCTCCTTCCTTGCTTCAGTCGTTGTTGTCCTCCGTCTGCCTTATTCCCTGATGCTCTCTGCACACAACTTGGCGACCTGTCCCTATTCTCCTCTTTTTCTACCACCTCCTCGTTCTTGTCGTCATTTCCGCTTCCCCTGCCCTATCCTCCTTCTCCTCTTCCTCACTGCCTTCCCCCTCTTTCTGACTCCTCCGCATCGTGGATGTTTCTGTTATCCCTATTTCCTCGCTGTTTTTGTCTTTCTCCTTTTCGTCGGGTGTTCTCTGAAGGTCTTTTGTAGCCTTGCGCCTCTTTCTCCATTTTTACGTTGTTGCCCTCACTTCCCTCCTTGCGTTCCTCTCTCTTCCTCACACTGTTGCCCATCTCCTCCACCTCTGCTCTCAAGTCTGAGTCCTTCTGTTCTTTCCCACTGTCACCCATCTCTTCCGCCTCTTCTCTCGGGACTGCCTCTTTCTGTCCTTTCCCACTGACAGTTTCCCTCTCCCAGAAGTCCTCCAGTTTCTTCACTGCTGACCACGTTCTGTTTTTCGCTTCCGAGCCTCCCTCTACCACTTTTTTATCGACCGATGCCTTCTTCCTGCCTCTTCTCTTCACTGTAGATGACTCCATCGCCTTTTCTCGTTTCCCTTTCCGTCCGTTCCTCCTTTCTTGGCGTCATCCTCCCTCCTCGGTGCTTATGGCTCCCCCGTTCCTTTCCACCCCTCACCGCTGCACTTCCTGCACTTTCCTTAACCTCCACCGTACGACGCTACTTTTTTTCCCTCCCTTATCTTTCCTACAGGCGCGTTATCAGCCAGTACTTCAACAGCCACTCACTCTTTCCACTTTTCTCCTCCTTTTATTACACTTTCAGCTGTTTTTTAAAGCTTTTTCTACCTAATTAGCCGTTAAACGACAGAGCGTTCCAAACCGCGTCCGACCCGTATCAGTCCCTCTCGCGGCCTCCCAATCAAAATATATATACCCGTTCATATAAAGTTTTGGAGATATATCGATTTTTCTATTTTTACCTCGAAATCGTTGTTTGGTTTCTGGCAGACGCAAAAATTAAAAAATCAACTTGAAATTTGGCACGAAGATGCCTCTGATAATTACAATTATTGGTATTCAATCTGGGCTAAATCAGATAATTAGTTTCAGAGAGATTCAACTTTGTATGTAAACCTAATTTCTTCAATATTACCTTATTGCAATATTTTTTTTTCACAATGTCCGTCTTGATATCCTCTATCTTGATCAATCAAAAATGTATACCTGTTCATACAGAGTTTTCGAGATATTTCGATTATTTCGATTATTCTATTTTTTACTCAAAGTCGTTATACGGTCTCTAGCAGGCGTAAAAATCGAAATATCAACTGGAAATTTGGCGGAGAGCTGCTTTTGCTAATTACAAGCGTTCTTATTAAATGTGGGCTAAATCGGGTAATTAGTTACAGACATATTCAATTGCGTATGTAAGCTTAATTTCTTTAATCTCTTAATACCGAGTTAACTTGGTGCAATAATTTTTTTTCGAAATGTTCATCTTTTAGTCCTCTATTTTAATCAATCAAAATGTATATACCTGTTCATAGAATGTTTTCGATATATTTGGATTTTCCTATTTTTGAATAAAAGTCGTTTTATGGTTTTTAACTGACGTAAAAATCGAAATGTCAACTTGTTTTGGTCAGAATTCACTTTTGCGCACTATGACATGGGTAAAAGTCAGAGAAACCTTTTGAAACATTGGCTTCCAGTTAGGCTTATCAAGCAACAGTCCTACATCAAATTGGAGATCGATATATTTGATAGTTATTGAGATGGAATAATTCAACCAAAATTCTTGAGAAAAAAAAATTACGTATCTATATTTCATCATTCATTCGCACATCAGGATAACTGAGAACGCCATATAATATGAATCTATGGGGTTTTCATATTTATTTTATAGAAATAGGGAAAAATGAGACAAAGCTTATAAGCATCTATAGATGACCGCCGCCGGACCCTACCCATGTGACCACTACTGTTTCTCATATTCATTTATTCCAATAATTTCTTTATTCTGACCAGATGATTCATAAATGGTGATAATTAAAAGGATGATTTCCATAAATAGATAATAATAGCTAACGACATTTTGCATGAAGTATGAACGGGATTGGCCTTAATATTTTCAAAAAATGGTAATCCGTATGCCTTCTTTTTTTGAAAATATACATTACAATCCATTCAGAAGCCTACTACCAATGGAATTGGTAGAGATCAAAATAGGAGAAAAAAATACGTGAAGAGTAGCAGTCATATGCAATTTGTCAAATGCCTTCTGTCGCGCTGCTTGTTTGTTATATTAGATGTATAAATTAATTTCCAGCCTTTTTTCGACAATTTTGACATTTATTTACAAAAAATGAATATAGATCTAATCGTGAAAATAATCACCGTGACTTTGCACGCATTTCTCCCATCTATCGGGCAATTGTCGGATTCCGGCACGTAAGAAAGATGGTGGTTTTGACTGGATGAAGTCATCAATGTTCTGCCGGACTTCTTCAGGAGATCGAAACTGGGTATCCACCAGGTGATGTTGTAGCGCCCGAAAAAGGTGATAGTCAGAAGGCGCAAGGTCTGGAGAACGGTATGGCTATTTATACATGACGTGGAAATAACGTGCCTTTAACGTGTCCCTTACGTACACGTAAAAGGCACGTGGAAAAAATATATACGTTAAGGGCACGTTAAATCCACATTAAAGGTACTTATTCCCTAAAAAATTCCCTAGAAGAGACGCTACTAAATAAAGATGATTTAATTTTCCATGTGCCTTTTGTGTGTCATTAAACGAATTTAATTCTAAAGTGATTTTACCGTGTTCTTAAAGGGCCTTTTGTTTTCAACGACTTTAATTTCGACGTGACTTTAACGTGCACTTAACGTGGACGGACGGGGCGAGGACTATTCATGTACACAACGTTGATACCAAGGTAAGTGATGAGTTATTTTATGAAGATTTGACGCGTATCTTAGAGTGCCTCTAACGTACATTTAACGTGTACGTTAGAGGCATATGGACGAATTTGGGTATCTAACGTTCACACTTTAGAATGGATTTGACGTGCACCTTCAAGTGTCTCTAACGTGCACTTAAAGTGTTCCTTAGTTTCATTAACGTGCACGTAACATGTGCAATGAGGGCATATAGACGATTTGGGTACCTAACGTTCACACTTTAGCGTTCACTTAACGTGTACCTTGAAGTGTTTGTAACTTGTATCTGATGTATACCTTAAAATTTCACTAACGTGAACGTAACGTGTGCGTTAGCAGCATATGGACGATGTGCGTACCTAAGTTTTACACGTTAGCGTGCACATAACGTGTGCCTTGAAGTCTCACTAACGTGCACGTAACGTGTGCGTTCGAGGCATATGGACGATTTTGTCACCTAACGTTCTCACTTTAGCGTGTACTTAACGTGTCTCTTGAAGCGTCTGTAACGTGCATTCAACATGTAACGCCTTAACTGACGGGAGGGAGGGTCACCTAGCCTGCATTTGACGTGTACCTCAAAGTGCCTCTAAGGTACATGAGTTGGATATGGACTTTTCGTAGGCATGCGTATCGACAAGGGTCAATCTCAATCTGGGCCTTCCGGTGTACATTGGAATAACCGCCTGAGTTTTTCCAATCTGCCTTCTGTCTAGGTACAGAATGGATAATTTTCTGCAGGTTATCAATAATCACGACTCATCAACTTAGTAAATATAAGTATTGTGGATTTTCATCACTTCAATCGTAAAGCGTCGAAGTCACGTCCCCTGCGTAGCTGATACCGCCGCTGAAGAATTCAATATATAAACTAGTAGAACTTTTGTTGTTCGCGCGCTGAACCGCGCTCAAATTTTAGGTGCGACTAATTCATTACGCGTCATACGATGGTGCAAAACGCAATGGGTATGATCCTTGACGGTTTGAATCAATAACTTCCCGGTTCATGTATTTTCTTGCAAAAAAAGAAAAACTCGTTTTCCTGCAAAAACTGGAAAACCACTGAATTGATTTTCTCCAAAATCTAATCAGGTCTCAGTTAGGTGGAGACGCCTCGATTGCATCATATATTACTTCGACCGCGTCATTGGGTCATGAGAAATGGTTGACGAAAACTTTCGCGTACATATATATCCACACACACACACACACCCCTCCTGCGAACTGCAGGACTTTTCTGTTGGTGGAGGGGATGAGGGATACATCCCAACCAAGGAGCAGTTCAAACCGAGGTGTGTCCTGCTCAGGACATATTGGTGTAGAAGCCCAACTCTAAAAGTGGCGCGCAGAGTAGGCTCCCTCCCACAGCCTAAGCAAAGAGAATAGGGTGAGCTCCCTTCATCAGCTTCAAATGAGAATAATGAGTGACATTACAACACAAACTTCCCATGCGGGTATCCCTGAGAAAGAAAATCCCGCCATCAGTTCCGATCGGGTGAAAGCTCCGGTGGCTGATGCTGGCTCCACGGTATGTGAGAGGAGCCTAACATCACTCTCTCCAAAGGTGGACCACTTGGCCTCAAATGCTACAAATGGGGTAGTTTCACAGACTCAGGAGGAGAAAGAATGCTCTCTAGCATGGGCACGGATGAATAAGCTCATCGCAGCGTTGAATGAGTTTGTCCAATCTAAGATGAATATCCACAAGGAGATTAAATTCAAGTTGGCTTCTGTTGGCAGTACGTTCAAAACGCTCGAGAAACTGGAGAGAGCACGCACTCGGACTCAGTTTTCTGTCACTGGGCCGGTCCAACAACTACTAGCGCCAACGCTACAGCGCTTACGGACGGACTGCGAAACAACAGTGAAGGATTCGGAGATAGAAGACTCGGGAGATGCCTCGGCACAACCAAAATGTTCGACACGTTCGTAAGGCAAAACGCAAGAAGCGTTCGAAGGGTTCACCTGAGATAGCAGCCCGAAAATTGAAAAAATTGAAGCAGCAGGAGCTAGCTGATAAGATAGTTCCACCGGCGAAGCCACCTGCCAAATCACGGAACTGGGTACACGTGAAGAACAAGAAGTGGGGAAGAAGGTAGAGGCTCCTAAAAGAACAGCCTCGGGAGCCGCTCCGTATGAAAAGGAAGGAAAATGGGAAGAAGCCAGCCCAAAAACCAGCCCTTAGACCTGATGCGCTGATTATCCATCCCAACGACAAGGACAAGTACGCCGAGACCCTTATTCAAGTTAAACGAGACGTCCCCCTAGATCAGGCTCGTGCATGCGTCGACAAGATCCGCAGGACGACTACCGGAGATATGCTTATTGTAATGAGCAGGAAATCTACTGACGGAGCTCCCCAGCTACACAAAACCGTCCCCGACCTCCTCGGGGATGAGGCCGAGGTCCTCAGTAAAGGACCACAAGTAGATCCCGAGATCAAAGAACTCGACGAGACGACGACGAAGGAGGACGTGCTCGAAGCTATGAAAGAAGCAGCTGGGGAGGAACACAAGATAGGTGCAGATACCATCAAGTCCTTGCGTAAGGTATATGGAGGAACCCAGACTGCCTCTGTAACACTCGCAGCAATTACAGCGAAAAAGATCTTGGGAGAGCATGGGAAGATCAAGATAGGCTGGGTAAATTACCGCATAAGAAGATTGGAGAGACCAATAAAGTGCCTTAAGTGCTGGCTCTACTGACATCTTACCACTAAATGGAGGAGTAAGATTGACCAGTCGAAACTCTGCGCTAAATGCTCAGATGCAGACCACAAGGCTACAGACTGTAAGAAGGAGCCTCAATGGGCCCTGTGCATAGAGAAAGGCAACACGGAGAACTGTGCCCACATTGCTGGTAGCACCAGATGCCCAGTGTATATGGAGGCACTTCAGAAGCTGATCAATAAACGACGATTAAAGTGATACAACTCAACCTTAACCACTGTGAGGCCACACACGATCTGCTCACGCAGGCTGTACGGGAGTTGACGTCTGACATTATCATGGTCTCGAAGCCATATAGACATCTTGGCACCCAACCCTGGGTTACCGACGCTAGTAGAAAGGAAGTCATCTGGTCTTGTGGGAGCTACCCTTTTCAGACCCTGCCTTGTACTAATGAAAATGGTTTCGTGAAGGCTAAGATTGATGGAATTTACTTCTACAGTTGCTACGCCCCACCTAGTCTCTCGATTGACGAGTTTACGGATTTCCTGGACACACTGACTGAGAATGGGAAGCAGCACTTTCCCGTGGCAATAGCCGGGGACTTCAACGCGTGGGCAGTCGATTGGGGAAGTAAAGAAACAAACAATAAGGGACAAGCCATGCTCAAAGCCATGTCATCGCTCGACGTTGTCCTTCTTAACAACGGCAACGAACCGACATTCATGAGGGGAGAGGCGAGCTCGATTGTAGATCTTACATTCGTGAGTAGCAACCTTGCAAGGGGAAACTGTTCATAGAGAGTAATCGACAGCTACACCGCCAGCGACCATCGCGCGATACTCTGGAAGGTATCTACCAACCGGAGGATCAAGCCAGTGCGTAAGAAGACAAACACAATTGGCTGGAAAGTGAGCACCTTCGATTTTAGCTCATACCTAATTGCACTAGGCGATGGTCCGATCAATGGCAATAATGCTACGGAAAAGGCGGATGACCTCAATGAGAAGGATCACAGACGCCTGTGACGCCACCATGCCCAGAAAGCGGGTCAAAAGTCGGCATCCGGCGATGTATTGGTGGAATGATACCATCGTCACTCTGGGTAAGGAGTGTAATAACGCGAGGAGATCGTCACAGCGAGCCCGAAAGAAGCCAAATTTCGGAGAGACACGGCTGAAATACAAGGCAGCACGCCAGAATCTCAGCAAGGCCATCAAGTCCAGCAAGAAGCAATCGTGGAATGAGCTCCTTACAGAAGTTGAAGGGGATCTGTGGTGCAGGCCATACAAGGCGGTGATGACGCGGCTTGAAGGCCAACTAATGCCATTGCCGACTTGCCCTGAACTCTTGAAGAAAATCGTCAATGTGTTATTACCATAACAACCGGAACTCCACCGTACCACCGAATACGAAGAAGAGGCGACCATTTCACCAATCACCGAAGAGGAACTGATGGAGGCCTGCAGCCGAGTGGGGAACACCAAGGCTCCTGATCTAGATGGAATCCCCCACACTGCGCTGAAAGCAGCCATTCGGAGGATTGCCAAGAAGGGTTCGGCCTGAGAACTTGGCAGAAGCCATGCTCTTATCGAAGGCAGCCTGGGATGAAACGAGAAACTTCGTGGCGGAAGTCATGAAGGAGTTCCGAAAAGAGGAACACGAACGGAAGAACGCAGAATAAATGAGGAAGCTAGCGGTACCGCCGGTACGAAATGTACGAAATAGAAATGGCTGTTAAGGAAGAGCAACAGCTGAAATGTCCTGCCCCCCCCCCTCCGCGATGTAATGCCTACCGGCAGTCCCGTGGGGAATATGGGGTAAGAGAAAATAGGTCTGACTGGAGTTGAGTCGGTATTGATCGTAGATCCGAGTCTAACATACGCCACTTGACGGAGGGATTCACTTATTCCCTCCCTCAGGTGGGGATGCGTAAATGCATTCTCCCAACAGAGCATTAAAAAAAACACACACACACTCACTCACACATACATACGGACATTTTGTTGAAAATTGTCGACAATGATTCTGGAGACCTCGAAACGTGGAGATATGATGTCCAATCGATTTTCTACTTTCGGGGTGCATACAATAACTTTCCTATCCGAGAAGTTAATAAAAATATTACATGGCAATGCGAGGGGCTATTCACATTCGTAATCATGGTGTCACTTGCTGCCGTAATCAAAGTGTAATCAGAGTGTAGTCACAGTGAAATCAATGGGATCATTGTAATCCCTGCAATCATATGATTACACTTCTTGTAATCATTTTTGATAATCAAAATGTAGTCAATCGTAATCAATGTAATCATTTTAAATGATTTCTGTCATGTGATTGTGTTTTCACAAAAAGATGGCGAATAGTGTGGTTGGCGTGGGTGATAGCTCCGTGTTATTTCAGTGATTACGAGTGTTTATTTGTACTCTGCGATAACAAACCTTATGTCTAATGTGTGCAATCAGTTTTTCTACACACTGACTAATAACACTCGAAGAATGGTTTTAGTTTTGTGGATAATTTGTCGTTTTATAAGGATGATAGTGTCTGTGTTATTATGATTATTTGATGTTTTCGCAATTTATCTCGTTTATCCGTCGCTCAATATGACTTCTACAAGCACCATAATGGATGGGACGCCCTCTCTCCGTAATATTACAGTTTCTGAGGACAAATCAGTGCCTGTTATCAGTAATGGATCGGGCTCTGCAATTACCACCTCGCGCACAGCTGATGTGGTCCCCCAACTACAGCCGGGTGCGATGACCTGGTTCGCTTGTGGTCGAAACATAGCAAAAGACATTGTGCCTTGTTTTATATGTGGAAAGCTATATCACCAGAGATGTGTATCACAGCAGATGAAGCTTGTCAGTGGTAGGTTCCACAAATACTGTGAACTAAATCCCATAAAAAATAAGACTAGATCCAACTCTCCCAGCGGACTTATGCTTACTTATGCGGATCATGGTAAACTACTGACTGAGATTTGTGAATTTGTATCAGCTAAAGTGTTGAGTCAATTACAATGTTTGTTGTCAGCATCTTTGGACAGCTACAAGGGATCAATATCAAATGAACTTGTTCAGATCAAGCAATCGATCTCCTCGCTCCATACAGTTGTAACCGACAACACAAATAAACATGATGCTGATATTAGTGCCATTAAATCCCGTATAGACATATTAGAGTCGGTTTCAACAGACAATTTTTCATCTGCTGAACGAAAAATTAATTCACTATCTCAATCATTCAAACAATTGAAAGTTGAAGTGTCGAAGAGAATGGCTAGTGATGGTGCTAGCAGTGGCGCGAATGACTCATTATTCAATAAATGTCTCAGTAAATTTGAGGGCAGACTAATGCGTAAACAAAACGTTATAGTGTTTGGTATTGCTGAGACTCTAGGTGGTGATGCGAATCAGAGGAAGAAGAATGATCTTGGGCAAATTGAAACGATCATCAAGGAAGTGTTACCTGAGGAACGTTTAACAAATATTAACTGTCATCGTCTAGGTAAATTTTCTCCCAGTCTTGTCCATCCCAGACAACTGAAATTTGTCCTATCGTCACCTGATGTAGCGGCCTCTCTCATACAGAGTTCTTTCCAAAAACGAAAGCTCCCAAGTGCCTCACCTGCATTGAAGCAAGTAATGATCCTCCCGGATCAGACCGACAGCCAGAGAGAGGAGAAGACTCAAGGCAGAACTAGAGGCGAGGAAGAATGCCGAGAACAACCCCAATCTAAAAATTGTGACCAGAAATGGCATCCAGAAAATTGTTGCACTTCCTCCTCGTGTCAGTCGCTTGATGTCCCAGGTGGCTCAGCCTAAGGGGACATTTCAAGCACAGCAGTGACCTCCATCATTGAATCCAACATCACGAGTCTGACACCTTCAACCAGTCGATTAAATATCTACTACCAAAATGTGAGTGGTATGAACACCAAAGCACTGGATGTTCTTTTGCAGTCTCCTCTTCTGAATGAGGATTGCATTGCAATTACAGAGACCTGGCTCTCGAGCGATCGATATAGTGCAGAGTTCTGCAACCCGGACATGTTTGATGTGTACAGAGCTGATCGACGGGACCTGGAGAAGAATGGTGGTGGTGGTGCTCTGCTGGCCATAAAGAATTACTTCACGTCGTTACAAATAGATACTAGATAACTGAATGAAGACTTTATTTCTATTAACACTGTTGGAGCTGAAATTGCTTCACAGTGTGGTTATTCATGTATTTTTGTTGTTTATATTCCTCTCAGAGCTAATATTGATATATTATGTGAATTTTATGATACGTTTGCTAGCCTCAGGCAATTTTCTGATAAGACTTGTCTTGTATTAGGAGACTTTAATTGCCCTGGGTTGGTGAAGGAAGAGACTGATCCTGAATCCTCAGCACTAATTAGTTTTTCAACTAAAATTGGAGCTGATCAATGGAACAATGTCAAGAATTCCCTTGGTCGTCTCCTTGATTTAATCTTATTCAATTCAAATTTTAATGCAGTCCGATCTGCTCTACCACTGTTAAGAGAGAGCAGTCCTCACCCAGCTTTATCTATCAATATTCACAATAGCAAAAGAATCGAGGACTCAAAAGGCACCTCTGTCAATGCTTCCGAAAAACTCTACAATTTTAAAAAGGTGGACCGGCGAGCACTGCATATACATTTGGATGGAATGGATTGGTCTGATCTACTCTTGTCTCCTGATGTAAATATTTCGTGTAACATCTTTTATGGTAAAATCTACAAAGTTTTTGATGGTTTTGTGCCAGTGAAAACAACTAAAAAATCGATTGCATCTTATCCTCCTTGGTATACACATGAAATTATTTCGGATATCAGGCTCAAGGATCAGCATAGCGTTAAAAGCATCAAATTTAATTCACGATTTCATCGAGATCAGCTCCTAGCTATGAGAAAAAAACTGAATGTTAGCGTGAAGCTGGCGTATGAGGCACATATGGGGCAGGTAGAGTGGTCATTGTTATCAGATCCTAAGAAATTTTGGTCATTTGCTAATTCGTTCAAAAAGGATTCCGGTATACCATGTCCCATGGTCTATAAAGATGTTAGTCTTAACTCTCCATTAGAAATTGCAAATGGATTCAGCTCTTTTTTCAGCAGTGTCTACACTGTCTCGGGTAACAACCATCCATGCCACCCTGAACATGAACACTTAGGTGATAGGATTATCTTCAGTAGTCGGGAAATATCTCGAGCAATAAGATCACTTGCACAGAAGCCCACAGCTGGTATGGACCAGATACCGGGTGACTTGATCAGAGAGGCGTGTGATGTGTTCATTCCACCATTAAGAATCGTTTTCAATCAAGCAATTAGCACTGGTGTCTTTCCTGAAAAATGGAAAGTAGCTCGTGTTTGCCCAGTATTCAAAAAATGAGTAAAAACTGATCTTGAAAATTACAGGCCCATAGCAGTGCTCCCTGCCTTGTTCAAAGTCCTTGAGATCTGCCTTTATAACTGACTATTCAGTCTGTTTGCGTCTCAGCTAGCATGCGCTCAGCATGGATTTGTACCAAAACGTTCAACTGCCACTAATTTAATTTTGCACACTGAATTTGTCAATTCTGTTGTCGCTAAAGGGGGTCAAGTTGATGTGATTTACACTAACTTCTCCAAGGCCTTCGACAGGGTTGACATCAATATCTTGTTAGCCAAAGTAGAGAGGCTTGGGGTACCTGGGAAGTTTCTGACTATTCTTCGGTCTTACCTGACACATAGATCATGTATCATGTCTTACCTGGGGGTGCATTCAAGGCCATTTTGTCCAACTTCGGGGGTACCTCAAGGTTCTAACCTAGGCCCTCTATTATTTAATATGTTCTTAAATGATATTGTCAGGGACATAAACTCAGGTGTATCGATTTATGCTAATGACACGAAATTATATAGAGTAATTAGAGATGTTAGTGATGTTACTGCGCTACAGAATGACCTCAATCGTTTCTCTGATTGGTGCTCTCGTAATCGCTTGGAACTCAATGTTAATAAATGCACGAAAATGTCTTTTTATCAAACTTGACACCCAATTCCAACAGAATACAGCATTGATGGAGTGACCCTTGATGATAGAACTATATATCATAACCTAGGTATTATATTCGACAACAGATGGACATTTGTTCCGCATATAGATAAGATAATTAGTTCCACAAAGAAATCCCTTGGATACATAATTAGAATCTCAAAAAAGTTTAGAGACATTGAGGTTGTTAAAACGCTGTACTGCAGTCTAGTAGCGCCCAAGATTGAGTATGCGGCCATTGTGTGGTCTCCTACTCAACTGAATCAAATCAACAGGATTGAGGAGGTTCTTAAAATACTTATCAGGGAGAAAAGATGGTGTTAACCCGGAACGCGGCTGCGATCTATCAGATCTTCTCAGTCGATTTGATATGATGTCTCTCAATGAGAGGCGTACTATCACAGCTATTTTATTTGTCACCAAACTTGCCAGAACCAATATTGATTGCTCTAGTTTCCATGGTCAACTCCCGTTCAAAATTCCACCAATTCTCAACTCCAGATACCAAGCACCGCTTTATCTCCCTTTCCCTAAATTGGAGCTCATCATGTCCTCTAAATTATATAGAGCGTACAACCACGTCAATCTACTTGTTGAGCGTTGTGAGGGTGAACTGGATATTTTCTTGACCCCTATATCCAGTGTAATTAGGCTAGCAACGGGGTATCTAAAATCGCTTCGTCCTTGGGTTCACTCAATCGCTGACAGTACCGCAACACTGTACTCATACTTATCTGCACTGAATCTTTATTGTAATATATATGATGTTTCGCCATGTTTAATCTAATTGTTTCAACTGGGTTTTAGTTATATGTTATTAATTTCTTATACTTGTACATATTTGATCCTGTAATTGGCGTACGGGCTGTTGGATCTGTATATTTCTATCATATTTCTACTATCTGTAAACGAGTAATTCCTCGATAAATTTTTCTTGGAACCCCAGCTGTTCATAGTTGAGGCCCTACCGGGACAGTTTTATTTGAGTCCGCAAATCGTCTATTTGTTGGATTTCAAATAAAGGTACTTGGCGTATGTGTATTTGCAATACATGAGGTACGAGTGAAGTGATCAGAAGAGTCGAGAGAGCTGACAAGTGGAATGAACACAAGGGTCAAAGAGGTGTGACGATTGGAGTAATGTCGAGGGCCCAACGTGAGGCACGAGCGGAATGAAGAGTTAAGGAGGGGGAGACAAGCGAAATGATCACATGGGTCGAACGGGGGTGACGAGTAGAATTATGACGAGCATCAAATGAGAAGTACGGGTGGAGTAATCGCAAGGGTAAAACGGGTATGACGAGTGGAATAATGAAAGAAGGTCAAATAAGAGGTACGAGTAGAGTAATTACGAGGATAAAACGTAGGTATTGAGGATCAAACGGATTCACAAGAGTCAAACGGAAGAGACGAGTGGATTGATAACGAGGGTCAAATGGGAGATATGAGTAGATAGATGACAAGAGTCAAAGGAGGAGGTGAGTGGAGTCAGGTTTCACAAGGGTCATATATCGCGAGGGTCCAGGCCTCTCTATGCTCAAGCATCACCAGGATCATTTATTTCAAGGGTCATGCGTTACAATACCCTCGCGGGGTAAGACCATTTCGATATTTGACCCTTCACTCGGTATGACCTCTGCATGACTCCACTCTACTCGTCTCTCCCGTCTGACAGTTGTGATCACTCCAGCTTTTTCTCTTGTTTGACCCTCATGAGCATTCCACTCGTCTCCCTCATTTGACCCTTGCGATCACACCACTCGTACCTCCCATTTGGTTACCGTCATGACTCTACTCGTCCCCCTCGTTAAACCCTCGTGATCATTCTACTTGTCTCCTCCGTTAGACCCGTCTGATCAGTTCTCTCGTGCTTCACGTTCGACCCTCCATTCCCACTCAATCCTAGACTCTTCGTAGAGTATCTTCTACGAAAAATACAGGAAGAAAATCATTCAAATCAGACAGTCAGGGTATCACTCGGCGAGGGTTAAAGTATCTCGTACGGAAACTGGACTGTATTTCATGGAATAAAATAATAAAATAATGAAAATATTTGCCGGAGATGTTCTATTTTTCAAGTCTTAGAAGAACTCAACAAAGTGATTAATTGATGAATAAATCATTTTCTTACAAATTTATTAAGATTAAGGGTGATGTTTTTGTAATTTCAATGATTACAAATATTTGGTAATCACTGACCGCAATCACTGAAATCATGTCATCATTTCGTAATCATGTAATTATCCTTTTTGACATTAGTAATCACTGCAATCATCGATTTGTGTAATTAGGGCCGTAATCACGTGTAATCGATTACATTTTGTAATCACTGTGTCACCCAATTCGGATGTGAATAGCCCCTCGTCGCAATGTCTTCCCATAAGATTTCACATTTGACTGTTGATTAGTGCTGAAGAGTTTCTTCCTTCATCACACTGTCCTTCAGAAGCCGTTTACAGCATCCGTCACCCCCGCAACGAGGGTCATACATGAAAAACCATGCGGAGTAATTATCTTCACTACCATCCCATAGATTTCTCCAGTTATGGTCATAATTCGATCTAGTGGTGACAGCTAGTCAATGATGGCTCACTATGTCATTATGTGCATTTTCCGTGTTTGCTGGAATAACAGCCAGTCCTAATACTCCCAGAACAATGATCATCCTTGCCTCGAAATGAAAATTCATATTCAAGCAATAACTCTGTCCTTTAATTCTTCAAGACATACGTATATTAAGTTGACAGTAAAAATAAGCGAAATTAAGTTTTGAATATGGGATTATTTGAAGCTCATTAGAAGCTAATTTTCTACGCTTGAAACAATTTTCCTGCTAATTCCATTTTTGGAAAAAAACCTGTTTGTGCCAACTTTTTCGCAAGTTAGCAGAAAAATGGCGCAAAAATGGACCAAAATTTGTTTTCAAACTTTAATAATTTAAAGCTCTTTAAGAGCTTTGTTTCTATGCTGGCGAAAAATTTGCTGCCAATGCATTTTTTCAAAAAAAAGGCGTCAAGCTAACTCCCACACAAGCCAACAGAAATAAGGAGTGAAAATGAATGTAATTAGTCTATAGGCAATACCCCCTTCCTGTGGTCACTGAGAGTTCGAAAAAATTTGATCATTGCATTTAATGTTTTCGAGGGTGAGGAATCCGAATTTCTTGGTTATTTTTTCCTCCCACCGCGCAATCATTTGTTATTAACAAATTTGACCCCATTTTTAGTGAAGAAATTATTTTTTGAAAAAAACTGTGAGAGACACGAAAAAACGTTTTACACAAAAATTATACCTCTCTCTCTCACGAATCGAATGGCTTTTCATTTTTGAAAATCGGTTTCATGGTTCCTGAGATATTGACCGAAGAGTGAGCGCGGGTGGCTACACCGCGCAGAAGACAGGTGAGTATCCGCGCGAATGACGATATTTGAACGAATATCGTTTGTCTCTGTAGAATCTCTGTGACCATTTTACGTTGCATACGATCAATTCCATTGTCTTAACCCTATAAGAGAGAAATTAAATCCAAAATTATTTGGGTTTGATGATGTTAGTGGCATTCTCAAACCTACTCGAGTCAGGATATTAATTCCTCTCTCATTTGAGTTGATTTCTCCTTGTACGTGTAAAGCATGTGCACGTAATACTTGTACTTGCCGAGTTAAGGAGGTCTCTTGTATCTCATTTTGCCAGTGCACGATGTCTAGCAAATGCAAAAATCCAATGTATAAAGGCGGAACATGATATCTTCATATAATTCAACTCTATTTTTTCTAAATCTCTTAAACCTCGCCTATACAGACCCATATTCATTCAAACATCGTCATTCGCGCGCATACTCACTCGTCTCCCGCGCGGTGTACCCACCCGCACTCATCTCTTCGGTCAATATCTCAGGAAACATTGGACCGATTTTCAAAAATTAAAAACCATTCGATTCATGAGAGAGGTATAATTTTTGTCTGAAACATTTTTTCGTATCTCACAGGTTTTTCAAAAAATCTTCTGTTCACTAAAAATGGGGTCAAATTTATTAACAACAAATCATTATGTGGTGGGAGGCGAAAATAACCAAGGAATTCGGATTCCTCACCCTCGAAAACATTAAATCCAAAGATCAAATTCCTTCGAACTCTCAGTGACCACAGGAAGGGGGTATTGCCTATAGACTGAGTGCTATTTGAGATAATGGAGAATTTCAAGCTCATTAGAAGCTCGCTTTCCATTATTTTTGAATTTCTCTTATGGTAAACAATTTTGAAAAAAAAATTTTTATTCAATTGCAAAACAAATTTTTTCTGTTTTTTCCGGAAGTACGTATCAAAATTCTCGTAAGAAGTGTAGGTAGTATAGTTGATGATGGTCAGTTTGAGATGGCGGACGCGGTCAGAACGACCCTAAGGTAATGAGGGCCGAATACTAGATATAGCCATAATAATTATATGATTGGAACGCTCATAGAGAGTTGAGCTGCTGGAAGGGCTCAAAGGTGAAAGCATAAAATATGATCATAAGGGTCAGACGGAAAACTAAAATAAATGTTGATATGAGCTTTCGCGTATGTTAGCAGCGAAAGGGTTAGAAAATTTAAAAAAAAGTTTCAATCATGAATAATTTGAAGCTCATTAAGAGCTCATTTTCTACGCTGATAAAATGTTTACTGTCGATGTCTTTTTTTAGAAAAAAATCTTATGTTGTTAACTTTTCTCAGCAAGAGAGTACTTCAAAAACTGAAAAAAAATCTAGTTCCAACACTGAATAATTTAGAGCTCATTAGGAGCTAATTTTCCATGCTCACAAAAATAAATCGGCTAATGTAGTTTTTTTTTTACAAAAAGGTGTTTATGCTAGATTTTTTGCACATTGGCTATAAAAATAGATCATAAATTAACAGAATTACATTTTGAAGGATGGATAATTTGAAGCTCATTAAGAGCTCATTTTCTACGCTGATAAAATGTTTGCTGTCGATGTCTTTTTTCTAGAAAAGGAATCTTATGTTGTTGATTTTTCTCAGCAGGAGAGTACTTCAGAAATTAAAAAAAAATCTAGTTCCAACATTGAATAATTTAGAGCTCATTAGGAGCTAATTTTTCATGCTCGCAAAAATAAATCGGCTAATACAGTTTTTTTAGAGGTGTTTATGTTAGATTTTTTGCACATTGGCTGTAAAAATGGATAATAAATTGACAAAATTACATTTGGAAGGATGGATAATTTGAAGCTCATTAATAGCTCATTTTTTACGCTGATAAAACGTTTCCTGTCGATGTCTTTTTGTAGAAAAAAATCTTATGTTAACGTTTCTCAGCAGGAGAAAGTCTTCCCTCTGAAATCAAAACTCATTGGACTGGTAATGGAACTCGTTTACCAATCAGAACGTTTGACCCTTATAATCATTTCATCAGTCATTAACAGGTCCAAATAATACATAAATATATTGATGTATGGGATTTGCACATTATATCGCACTTGATCATGTTACGAATGGTTAATGGATGAATAATATTCACAGCAGTCACAATAGCAACGTTGATTAATTTTGGAATTTTCTCATATTGAGCTCGCTGATTACTCATGGCGGCGCTGTCCTCGTCAAGCAACATGGAGGGCTGACGGGTTACGCACTTCGAATTGGAGCTCGGCACTGCACGTTCTTCGACTCTTTTATTTCTCCCATGTGTATTTTTGCGATAATTACGGATTATGATGTTGACATTAACGTACGAGGAGGTTTTTCATTTCTATGGGAGTACAAAAAGCTCCAGACACATTCGAGAGTACCAAAACATTCTCAATTTGTGAAATTTGGTCTTGTGCGGGGCGTCAACAAAAACTGTTCGTGCTATCCAGCTATTTGCTTTGTGCTTAAAAACCAGTGGGATGAGTGAAAAACCACATGAGATCACAGGTACTATTAATCTCCATTCTACAAGAAATTCTGCACCGATCTCCGACATAGTGTGCACCTGTAAGGCAGGGTTAGGGCATACTTGTAAACACATAGTCTCTGTGCTGCTATACTACATTCAATACGTATCTTTTCCCCAATGATTACATTTATTTTCATGCTCTTCTTACTAATACCATATTCTATTCCTTATTAGGAACGATCTCAACTCCCTCCCTATTCTCACTCCCCGGATTATTTTCAACATCTTCTCCAACAGCTTTAGCCGCAGGTTCACTCCCAGGAACTTTCTCAACAACTTTTCCTGAATTTGTACCTTGAATTTTCTGTTTAGTTCCCTTGGCTGGTGCCAAGCTAAACGTTCGGTAGAATCATGAGAATCAAAACTGAATGTGTAAACTCCCTCTTTATCCTTCAGATTCGCCTCCTGAATGTTCAATGTCTTGGAGACTGGTGCCTTCGGGTTATCTCCATCATCTGCGACATCCTGTTTATTTTTCTTGACGATTGTCTTGTCGTTCTTCTTTCGTGCTCGTCTGGGTTCCAAGTTTTTCTCCAATTGTCTGAAGAATTCAACTAGAGTAGGCTAATTAATTTTTAGGCGAGAGTTCTCTTTGCATAACGATGATAGACTCAATTCTGAGTTTCCATCAATTTATTTACGTCACTCAAATAAACGGTTGAATTACAAATTTGTTTCTGAGCGAAAAGTGGGGTCCCCCGAGTTACTAAACCTGCACACACAAATACAATGTCATTCACATGTCTTGCAAGATTCCCGGATATTGCATTCCTTAATACAGCAAAAACTTTAATGATTTGATTCATACTTTCTGCCTGGACGCACACAGAAGAGAGTAGACGGTTCGATACAGCCTCTTCCGTTGGAAACGGTTTTTTTTCGAGGTATGTTGATGTATACAGTCGAATGTCATATTTGTCACACAAATATTCTATTCGGAATCCTTTATCCGCTATTACACCATCACTCGGCCGTAAACGACTAATAATATTACTAGCTTTGAATATTGTGCCATCAGTAGACCCGCCTCCGTGCTCTTCACTCGAATATATTAGAAGTCCTCCTGGAGTGACTGCTGTCATGAATTCAGCAGCGAATTTTATTTTATCCTTAAGACTATAAATCCTTAGACAACATGAAGGCATTTTGATGTTTGGTGGATTTCAAATTCAGTACAATCTACAACACATGTCTTCAAAACCTTTCAAAGAGTGGAGCCTATTCCTCTGAATTTCTTCTTTGGACATCCAACGAATTCTCTGTAGAACTCTACATAGATGACCTGACAAGTTGCCTCGGCCGCACATTGAAATATTATTGTCAGAACAGAGAAAGTCAGATCTTTTTCTAATTTCATTGTTGTTAGTATGACCCGTTCTCGCAAAGACAGTTTACGTGCTTTTTTCAGGGTAAATAATTGAAATTTGTTCTACCAATCTGTCTAGAATTCGATGATTTCGAATACCACAAAGGATTGACAACTCAGCATCCGTCTGTATTCTGGAGCAAAACGGAACATAAAGATGCCCGGAATTCACCTAAGTCATGACATCAACATACGTTCTCTCGGGGGGTACTTGCACACTCGCATCAACACATGTTTCTTCGGATGCTCGTATACTGGCATCAACAACTTGAGGTTCAGCATTTCTCACGGAGAGATATCCAGAAAGCGTTCCTTCCAATTCCTCATTGTGTGGTTTATCGTTGCTCGTATTTTCATTGTCAACAAGTGGTAGTTCCAATGGTCCTTCCGAGGATAACACTTTACGACATTTTCTATCGCCACAGAGAGTATCATAAAATACATTGAAAAACAAGATCAAGTCGCGTTTGACTACATCTGTCCCTCTGCATTTCTTTCAACAGGATAAACAAAACATAGGGACAATTCGGAGAAAACCTAAATTCGATTAAATAGCCGAAAAAGCAATTCCTATGCTCACTCATAGATGAATACGAGCTCATTGAATATAAAACTATATTCACATCTCTATTTGCTGGCGAATTCAGGAGTGAAATGATAAAGGGAGACAATACCTCCTCGCCCAGAGTACTCATTTGGTAATAACCCCCCCCCCCCATTACTGACTCTATTTTTATGAATATAGGAAATATGAATTATCGCCTTGAATTTTGACGAACTCCCACGGGTACCAGGAGATTCATAATCTTGCAGTGAGAGATGTACTACCTCTTTGAAAGGGTGATCTGTAGGAGTCTTCCGAAATACTTCGATTCCCTTGTTCGGGGGCATCGAATGCTGGTAAATGCTGACAGGATAGCATATTTCTTGGTTTGGGGTGGTTAGCGGGGACATATTAACCTTAATAAATTCTGAAAGCAGAGGATGATTGGAAATCGTTTTATAAACAATGGTACACCAATACCATAGGCATCGATTAAATTCGAATATACGTAATTAATAAAAAATTTTAATATATGTTCTTTTGGAGACTCTCCACCAACTACGTCCATATCGTGAGTCGTGGGTTACGCCAAGAGTTGGTGAGGATTGAATTCTTCACCAGGAAACTGCCGATTCCTTTAAGAACTTGGTTACCTCATTTGAAAGAAAAGAATTTTAATTCTCCAATAAATGAAGGTATTTCCATATGAAATTATTTATTGTCGTAAGAAGGTACGACGGAGTTAAAGAAAGAATATTTAATTTAATTTAATAATAAACCAGATGGATATAATAAGAAAGGACCACAGCAACACTCCACTCAAGAACCCACAACTTACACGGTTCTGCTTCAAAGGAGTACATAGTACCTTAGAAGATATTCGAATACTAATGCTATACCAATCATTACCAAACCATTATAACGATGGATTTGAATACTAGATGTGAAATAAATGAATTGAACCGGCTAGCGATGCTATACCATATTTCTTTAATCGGGAGTGTTGAATTCCACACGCAATAGTGAACTCTGAAAATTTGAGATAAAAACTTTCAGACACGTTGGGGAAGACAGGTACAGTGTTAGAACATTCACAAATCCGGAAGAAAAGTTACCTGGAAGGAGAAAATCTTCGATTCGAAAATGAGAACTATACACTCGAGAATTCTTGAACACTTTTTCAGATTGCGGTAGTTCAATCCACCTGTCACGTATATTAATATCAATCGAGCGTTTGAAGTTATTTGATGATATAACTAAATATTCTCTATTCGGCCGTGGCGAGAAAGTTGAACAATTCAGCAATCAGGATCAAATGAGGAACGGTCTAACAGGAGAGATGAGTGGAGTAATCAGGAAGAGTCAAATGGTCTTAGAGACCAGACGAGGGAGAGTATCGTAATGATCGCAACATGACTTCATGCATAACCCCGGTTTTATTAACAATCAGTTGTAAAGATCGGTTGATGTTCGGGAACATTTCTTAAGTACTTATTGTCTTGAATAATTGAAGGAGACTGTTGAATATGCAATTCGGAGGGGAACCTCCAAGTGAATCTTTGCTGCGGGTAGCCGTCTTAGGGTCTTATTCTGCACTTCACAATTTCATCTGGAGAGGGCCCCTGGGAGTGGAAGCATTGCTGGAAGTCATTGAAAGAAGTGAGATTCAATCAAAGATCCTATACAATTGGTGATTAATCAAGTTTCGTTGAATTGATTATTGATTGAGAAAAGAATGATGGATGTTCTTGAAGTATAAGGACTCGCTGTTACCTCGACAAATGCGGAAAATGCAGATAACGAAATAATGAGTCATCAGTGACTAGCCGTCAGCACTGGATCATGCACATTAGTGAAACTTTGAGGTACACGTTAAGTGCACGTTAATGACACTTGAAGGTAACCGTCAAATCCACGTTAAAATGTGAACGTTGGGTACGCAAATAGTCCATATGCCTCTAACGCACAAGTTACGTGCACGTTAGTGAAACTTTAAGGTACACGTTAAGTACACGGTAGAGGCACTCCAAGGTACAGCTCAAATCCACGCTAAAGTATGAACCTTAAGTACCCAAATCGTCCATATGCCTCTAACAGACACGTTACGCGCACGTTAGTGGAACTTTAAGGTACACATCAAGTGCATGTTATAAACACTTCAAGGTACACGTTAAGTGCATGCTAAAGTATGAACGTTAGATACCCAAATGGTCTATATACTCCTATCGTATCTGTTACGTGCATGTTGATGAAACTTTAAGGTACACTTTAAGTGCACGTTACAGACACTTCAAGGTGGCCTCAATTCCATGCTAAAGTGTGAACGTTAGGTACCCAAATCGTCTATATACCCCTATTGCACATGTTACGTATACATTAATGAAACTTTAAGGTACACGTTAAGTGCACATTAAGGACACCTCAAAGTAGATCTCAAATCCACGCTAAAGTGTGAACGTCAGGTACACAAATCGTCCATATGCTTCTAACGCACACATTACGTGCACGTTAGTGAAACTTTAAGGTAGATGTTAAGTAGACGTTAAAGACACTCCAACGTACACGTCCAATTCACACAAAATTACTCATCACTTACCTTGGTATCAACGTTGTGTACAAGAGTCCTCGTCCCGCCCATCCACGTTAAGGTCACGTCGAAATGAGAGTCGTTGAAAACAAAAGGCACGTTAAGTACACGGTAAAATCACCTTAGAATTAAAGTCGTTTAATGAAAGACAAAAGGCACATGGAAAATTCAATCAATTTTAGAAAATAGCGTCTCTTCTAGGGAATTTTGTAGGAATTAAGTACCTTTAACGTGGATTTAACGTACCCTTAACGTGTCTTTAACGTATATATTTTTTCCATGTGCCTTTTACGTGTACGTAAGGGACAGGTTAAAGGCATGTTATTTCCACGTCATGTACAAATAGCCATACCGCCTGGAAAATACGCCGCATGTGGGAGAATTTTCCAGCCCAATGTGAAGATAACTTTCAGGGTTTCTTTTGCCGTGTGTGGCCACCCGTTGTCCTGTAGCAAAATCACTTTACGCCTCGTACCACTACCAGTAAAAGGTCTCTTTTCCTCAATAGCATCACTCAATTTCCCCAGTTGGTCCTGATAACGCTTATCAGTAACGGTTATCCCCTGTTCGAGTATCTCATAATAGATTACACCTTTGGAATCCCACCAAATATACAACAACAATTTTTTCCCGTGAATGTTTGGTTTTGCAGTGCTAGTTGACGGCTCCCCCGGATAAACCCACGACTTTAGCTTCTTAGGATTTTCGTAAAATATCCACTTTTCATCCCCAGTCACAATTTAATAAAAAACGTTTTTTTTGTTTGAATATGGTCAGTAGGCATATTGCAATTTCACAGCGTCGACTTTTGTTTTCTGAGGTAAGATGGTGGGGCACCCAACGACCTTACTTCTGTATCCTCCCAATCCTTTTTAAACGCACTGAAATAGCGGTTTGAGTCACTCCAAGAGTATCAGGAAGCTCCTGTTGTGTTTGACAGGGATTTTCATTGAGTAAGTTGTCCAACTTCTCGTCCTCAACTTTTTTTGGTTGCCCTGGACGTTCCTCATCCTGGAGATCAAAATTTCCATCCCGAAATTTTTTTAATGACTTTTTACATGTGTTATAAGATAGAGCACTCTCTTCCTAGGCCGAACAAATCATTTCTCGTGCTTCTGCGGTAGTTTTTCCAAGTTGGAAGGTGAAAAGAACGCAGTGCCTCAAGTGTTGCTTGTCGAACGACATATTTATTCACTATGTTTTTTGAGGTTGTGTTAATTCAGGGAGGTGACACTCTGCCTCGCAGGCTGTTCCGCTAATGTCGCTCGCCGTGGCGTAGCGCTACCTGTCATGTTTTCGTGATTTAAAGCCACTTATCCTAGTGCGCACGAAAAAATAACAGGGAGAATTAGTGCATTTGTTAGAAAACTCTATTATTATTTTTTGTTAAACCTTTATTGGAAATTCTATTAGTTCCCTCTCATTCTGTAGAGCGATCAAGCAGCTTTCATATGCGGTTTTCGCAATAGAAAGTTTCAATAGAAAATATTCGCTAAAAAAATGACTAAATTTCTTCTTTTCCAAGTTTTTTAATTCTATAGGTTTCTCACCTCCCTGTTAAAAATAAAATTCAGTAATTTAGAAATAAATATGCGTTGTGTGAATAAATATGCGTTGTCCCCGAAAGCATCAGTTGCATAGAAAGATTAAATTCATTAATTTATTTCATCGATTATTTTTTTTAAGCCACAGAAAAACGGCTGAATTTCCCACAAGATTTGACAAAAAAAGTAGAATTTGGGATTAAAGCTTCATAGAAATTTCTAAAGAATTCTCCAGATTTTTCTATGAAATGAATGTAAATCACAGCCATCATTGTATTCAACGAAATATTTATTTTTCAATCAAAAAAATAACAATATTAAAGATAAAACTGATCATCAAGTCGAATAGAATTTCGCAGATTTTCTTTTCAACTGCGAAATCCTTCTCTCATCTGCATTCATTCGAGAGCAATGTTGTTGCATACGCTGCATAGTAAAATATTGTATTATTTGCAGAAATCCCTCAGTTCTATGCTTTGAACAAGGGAAACTTAAGTCAGTCAGACAAACATCCTTCAATATACATTCTAAGACGTGCTGGGAATTGCAGTATTTTATAAAAAGATCATCCAACGAACATACAAAGTGATAGAGACGAGTATTAGGGTGGATTAGACCTGGCTTATCAACAAATAATCCTTGAGGGAGAGTTGCGAAGCCAGCTGGGTTAAGAAGAGCATTCTTACATGCGTTGCAAGTAACCGTGTTCATGACACGTTGCACAATATCAGCAGTCAAACAGTATCTAACAGTCTTGAAGCTGTGGCAAAGAATAGTCATGATCACTGATTATAGACTCTTCACTCCAATCATCATGCTTGACTACTTCTTCCAATTTTTTCCAAATTTTTTCCTTCATTTCAGTCGAATCGTTTTTTTTCCATAAATTGAGTTCAATTCAGAGAGAGATATTAAAGGCTGTTTGGGTGCATTAATCTTGACAGAGCAATTTCCACTTGTAGGTGGCTTAATAATCCCAAATACCGACAGAATTTTGTAAATTTATAAAAATGTAGGGCTTGAGGGATGGTCGTTACAGCCTCCTGCAGATCGAACTGTCCCAAAGAATTGCTGAGGAAGCAAAAAATATATAGCATGGCAAGAATATCATCGTTTGACAAAAAGAGTACCATTCATTATTTTTCTTTGTCAAACAATGGTGTTTATGATCAATTTTTCTATTGTCCATGCAAAGACCCAACCACCACCGTGTGTAGCAAAGCACATACGTGTGTAGCAAAGCAGATACATTACCATATAAGCAAAATATGCGTTGTCCTCGTAAAGCAATGGCAGCAGGAAAGAAAATAGCTGAGGTAGTAATTTTAAAGTGAAAATTGATTAATTATTCAAGTGAAAAAGGATTGAGGACGATGGGATTATTGATGTAATACAGTATTTCATTACTGCGTTTCGATTGTGTCTGTTGAATTTTTTAGAGCGTCAATTCAGTTTCACTTCAAACTACAGTATCTGAAATATATCGATTTTGAACGATCGGACATTGGAAAAAAAACAATACCTCGAGTGGGTCCTGATTGATGCGTCCTGTTAGGACGTGTGGGAAATCACATTTGTCGATCAAATAATTAATTAAATCTAAAGTAGACTGCAGTGTGACTCGAAGCCCTTCTGCTGTGTGTTTTGTGAGGAATAGATTAGATGATATTTTTTCCACCTGAACATTCATTTCCCAATTATTCAAGCCCTGGAGATCCTTTTGGATCATCTGGAAAGATTGTTTTATTGAAAATTAATTGATAAACACATCGAGGCTACTATCATCCATCTTCTTCTGAACTGAATTATATTAGGGGTGAGAATTCACTGTGCAGAACGTAGGGTATCCTCCATTGAATTCAATGATTTTCCATTTGAAATGGGTAACATAAATATGAAGACGAACTTATGGCCATTTATAATTGTGCTAATTGATTAGAGAAATTCAATAATTAAAGTTTTGAACCAGATCATCAAAATATAAAATTATGAATTAAATTGAAACTGAATTACTTTGTAATGGACATCATTTTTCTGTACACCATTGAGTTCTTCGGTAATATTTAGAGCATCGAAGAGGTCATTGACCCATAAACAGAATAATTCGGTTTCCTCACTGTCAATCAACTCAGGAATATTCCGAAACATCCTGAGCCCTGAAGCAACCGTTTTGCTGAAAACCGAAGGATGAAGAATTGTTGTTTAGTTGGCATATCAGAATTTCCATTACGAAAGATGGAAATCATTAAAAGCGGCACTAACTTGTGTCGCCAATCGAACTCTCATTTTGGATGAATTATTAAGCTCGACATGGTCTCCGGTTAACTTCCTACAAAATAAGCCACCAGCAGGCCCAGCAAACTCTCTGTCCTTCTCATGCAATTTTCTGATGTGTTCCCATCGAATGAGGGGCTTGTCCGGGTGCATCTATTGAAATTATTCATATTAATGGAAGATAATGAAAATGAATTCATAAAATGAATGTGAAACCCACCTGGAGGGTGGCAGAATTGAATAGTTTGTTTCGAATAGTCTTGATCAAGTGAGGAGGGTCTGAAAATAGATAAACTTTTCGATTCTCATCTATCGGGTGGATGAAGTAATTTCTAAACAATTCTGGGTGCTCAGGATCCAGTTTGGGATTGACATCTAATATGGTCCAGAATTTTCTATTCGTGCTAGCGCCATCTCCAATTACTCCATGAATTTTAGCTCCAATCTCTTCCATCAAAACTATTGCCTTTAGCACTAATAATGTCAATGTTTCACACTTCACTGCCCCTTTCGAGGCGAATACAGCGATTGGTTGCGAGTATGTATCAGCCAGTGGCTGGAACATTATTACGAGCCCGTAATCAGCCTGCTCAGTGAAGCTGACGTCATCTTGTTGCTCGTCTCCGAAGTCTACAAGTCCTTTGTACTCTAATGTTTTAATGTTTACAGCTGTGCCTTTACGTGTCTTCATCTCGCCTAGTAATAAAACCCCATTTTTTTCCTGATGGGTTTTTCTATCGAATGATAGTTTCAAAACCTTGAAAAACTCGGGATCAAATCCACATCGTGTATGTATTTTTGAAAGGTACCTACAACAGAGGAGAATTATAAAAAGCTAATTAAATGTGGTTTCATTTCATTGTTACACAATATTATAGCATGTGAATGGATTTATTACCGTCTAACTGTGCGAGGATATGGCAGAGGTAAGATCTCATTATCTCGTAAAGCTGCATATTGACTAGCTGAACGCATGTGGAGGAGCAAACACCAAATCATCCATTTCTCTTCATATCGTTTCCCATTCCTATTTTTACGTTTTGCTGAATTGAGGATCTGTTTGATAATTAACTCTTGATTTTTTGATATTTTTCCCGACTCAACGTCGTCTAAGAAAGCTTTGCGTTTGTACACATTCATTTTTTCTCGACAATCTTTCAATTCTAATCTTACACGTTCGACTTCTGATTTCAATGCTCGGGTCGTCCTCTGCGTAGTTCGCAGTTTCGATTTAACCGACATCCATTGTTTCTTCCTCGTGGGTGAAGTGGGAAGAGAACATCTTTGGGGTCCAACTGATTTTTTCAGTTTGCGAAGCCTTGTTCCAACCGTTTTCCTCGCTTTGCGACAAAATTCACACATGTTGGAGTTGGTAAGAATGAAAGGGCAATAAATGTGACGATGACAGTCTCTACCATCTTTCATTATCGTTTTACAATTACTTGGAACCGTTTGATCATATTTGTGGGATCCACTGCAGACCGCAGCCTTGTCCAGCTTCGTAATGATGCTTTCAAGTGCCTCGATACTTTCAATTTTATTCGAAGTTATATTTAAAATCAATGGATCAATTTTCACACCCAATACATTGATCTGTAGCTTTAAATCCTGGCTGACATAAATTTCTTTTTGTGTAAACATTTTGTAATGTAGGTCAACATGTCGAAATTTACGATTCTCCAGAACTAAAACTCGAGTGGATTTCACACCGTGATATACGGCACTCCATCCACTCGGTAACTGAATTTGATGTGCAAGACTCTCGAAGAAAAGAGGATTTCGTAAAACCGCACTATCATCAATGTCATTTGGGAGAGACATTGTGAAACTTCCCACAACATTATGGACTGGATCGTGATCAATTTCATTCTGGATCATAACTGAAGAGCTCACCGTGCATTGTGTTTCTGCATGTCCCTGAACTCGTTCATTGGGTTCGCTTATTTTCGGATTGAGAGACGAAGAACTCGAAGTGACAGTTGAATTAAGAGTTGGTGAAACTTCGATTGTAGGAGTTGTTGACCAAGAAAATTGTGACGGAATGGCACCTGGCTCCAACCGGGGCACGAAGTACTGTCCCTGAAGTGACAAAAATTATTCATTAATGAACATGAATTCCAGAGGCAGAATTACAGAAGTAGTTTGCTGGTGTTTAACGCTACTTACTACCCCAAGTACTGGTCCATCCGGTCCCCGCAAAATTTTCATTCTGTTTATTTGTTCTGTCAAAAAATGTTTATGACATACAAATTGTGTAGACGTGGTGGACGCCAGATTGTGATTACGTGCGGCATCTCTCCACTTTTTAAGAGATGTTGGATCTTTCGGAACTTTAAAAAAATTTCCTTTCTCGAGATTCTTTTTAGATCCAACCGTGTACTCTTCCACAGCACAAATCGGCATTCTTTTGTCTATTGTAACGAACATGTGGGGATGTTCGTTAGGAACACTACTACGATCTTTTAAACAACAAACTCCCGCGACTTTAGGTGACGATCCGTGAGTGAATAATATGGAGAGAAAGTTTCGGTTTTGGTTTAGTTATGTCATTTTGTTGTTCGCGCTGTAGCTTCAATTTCATTGAATGATGTAATCTTTTTTTCATTTTCGAATTTTCGCATTCTTGTCAATATTATGGAAAGGATTATGTAAATTACTGATTATTTTATGTCAATAGTGGAACACGTAAGGACAATGTGGGTTTCTTTTTATTTTTGATTTTTCCACCGCCCGATAACCTCGTTTCCACCCGAAACCCACCCCTCTCTCCACAACCGAGCATACTGAGTGACCCGTGGACCGTGACCTTTCCCCGAAAATCTAATGTTCTATCTTTTTGGTTTGTCGTTTAGGATTTTTCTGAGTTTCGGAAGTTATAGTTTTGCGTATTTCCGGTTTGATAATTCCTGGCTAAAAATTATCTGGCGCCCATGTTTTGAAATTCTGAGTTAAATTAGATTCAGAGGAAGAAGGACGAAGGTAATAGGCAATTTTGATCCCCATACGAAAATGTCACGTTACACTATATTTACACATAAAAATACAAAATAATTTTTTTTTAACATTTCCTACACCACAGTTCTTCAATTTCTCCAATTGTTTTTAATAATTAGCTCACATGTGAATGTAAACAATCACAATCACGCGGCGCAGGTTATGTGGTACATTAGTTGACCTAACATCCGCCCGAAAACATGACAAGCAGCGCCACGGATTTGGCGACATTAACGGAACGGGAATATCTAAAGGCAGAATGCTGTAGTGTCACCCCCCTGTGTTAATTACATTACAATCGGACTTAAGGAGTTCGATAGTTCACAGATGGCGCTTCAAAACGCCGTTTATTGCAAAGAATTCTTTCAATTCAAATAGGTGTTCTAATCAATTTAATCGAGGGGCCGAGAATTAATTTATACACCTAATAACTACTATACAACGGCGACTATATTTGTATCAATGAAACAAGCGATTACTTTCAGTATTTCAGACGGAAATTGTCTAGCAACTTTTGTTGGGATAAAGAGGATTAATACAGCGAGTCTTTAGTAATCTTGGAATTGATAATAACAAAGGTTTCAATGATTTGCAATCTGATTAACCAGCTGATAAAACAAAACGTAAGGTACTCATTCATGTTTTCCCATCCATATGTGATTAATTCATCAAGGGGAGATCACACTGAGTTTCGAATGTTACAGGTGATTCAGGTAGGGATCTTCATAGGTTCCTATATTTCATTAATGCAAAAACTGATAATAATTGTGAAAAAATTAATTGTTCATTGTCCATAAGCGGTGCAAAAGATTAAATAATGGTATTATCGAAAAACCGCTCCAATGTAATCAATATTTTCAAGAGACCATTTTTTTCCATTCAAAATATTCCAAAAAATGGGCAGAATGACCATTGCGAGATACTTTTAATCAATATTCGAAATGTTAATCAGTATAACCGTCCCGATAGTATAATTTTAAATTATTTCGTATGTACAGTGAGTTTTTTTATATAAAAAATAAAAAAAATTATCCCATTCAAGAGTTGCACATCGAAAACGGGTTTCGTGAATGTTTCTCTGCACATTAAATGTTCCTGTTCAATACTTCAAGATTTTTTATATGAAATGTCTGGAGAAATATTCTATCAGGGTAGTTTCAGAGTAGTCGAAATAACGTACCTTCAAAAAGGCACGTTAAAAGAACGTTAAAGGCACGCATTCCCTCTAAAAATTCGCGGGTGAAAAGGCTTTTTGCTTGACTTTAACGCGGATATTGCTAATTGGACGTTTCCTGGCTGGAGTGGCGTGGAAATAGTCCAAACGTGATGTGGACATAACGTAACTTTAAGAGACAGGTTAAAGGTACGCATTCCTTAGAAAATTTCCTAGATTAAACGCTGCTGCCCGCCTTTAAGTTGGTTATGACTAATTCGAGTTATTTCGAATAAATTATCGTCGATATGATGAATCGAAGTTTCGATGGGCCTTTTGTATGGTACTAGGTTTTTATGTTTAACGTGCCATTTGTATATGGGACATTCCACCTCAACTCAGTCACTGCGGATTTTTTTTTGTCTAGAAAAAATGATCTGATTGCCGCATTTCGAACTACTATATATAGACAATATTCTTGCCAAATTTTATTGCCTCATGATATTTTGTTTCTGAGATAATGACTAACTTTAAATTTTCAAAAATTCATAACTTTTGAATGGCGCATCCGATTCGAACAAATAAAAAAATAAAATTTTTGTTTTCATTCATACTTTCAGGACAAAATTCCATAGGTGTGAAGAAGCTACTACACCTAAATTTCGATGAATTTTTACGTTTTTATTTTTTTCGGCTCTAGGGCCGTCCGGTATTCGATTGGAATATTTTTTTTCTCATAGAGGACGTCCATATATGATGTAAAAAAAATAAGCCATCGTGGAACAGACAACCAGCGTACCAGAGAAAATTTTTGTTTCGTAAATTTTTGTGTTTTTACGCCTTCTAGGAGAGCTGCCTTGTTTTTATTGAGAAATTGATATTTCAATCCATACCTTTGATGAATATCAGTCAGAAAAGAGATGCGTTACGATGGCAAAGGGAAACAACGCGTCGGGAAAAAAATTGTCTTCAAAATTTTTGCGTCTTTTCGCTTTCTATGAGAGCTGTACTGTGTCATCATCATCGGAAGTTCGCCTAATTATGACCAAACACATGAGAAAAGAAAACAAAAAGAATCAATTCATTGATTTAATATCATCAGTTTTTCCTCAGGCTCTAGTTTTAGTGAAAATTTCAATTTCCTCATTGAGTTTTCATCGTTGTACAATTCCTTGCGAATTGATTCGCATTTTCCTGTCTGTTGTATCGAGGTAAGCAGTTTTCACGTTACTTATTGGAATAATCCTCATTTTCCGGATAATTTTGGATTGGATTTGATAATTTTGCATTTCATAGAATGCCGCGAAGTGATAGGTGTGCGAATCCGATGCGGATTCCTGGTCAGAAGGGACACAATGGTTTGGATTTGCGTCCCATTTCCTCGGCAATACACAAGAAGTTTCCCTTTCTACCAAAGTCTGCAAAAATCTGTGGCCACTGCCGGAAGGTGGCCGCGAATTATGTGGTTCCACCCGTCTCAATGGTGAATCTTCATGATACTCATCTTCGATGTTCGGACACCCCACCCGAGATATCAAAGCCCCAAGTCGAAACACCCGAACCAAGCCCAGATGTGATGAACAGTTCTCTGAGATCAGGTGGCTCTTTCCACTTCGACGATTCCGGCATTTCAATCAATGAAGAAGTGGGGATGTTCGTTAGAAACACTAAAAACGATCTGGAAACAGCGAGACTCCTACGGCGTTGAATTAAAATCCGTGAGTAAGAATCCTAGAGCGAGAGAGTGAGAGTCCCTTATCCACTTCCGAGTGGCTTATTTTCGGTTAGAGTTATCGGTTCCGTTTATAAGTAACGATTAGTAATTATGCGTCTTTGAGGGCCCAGAAAAATTATCGTGAAGAAGGGCCAAAATTATAGAGTCATCCGATTCTTTTTATGGGGTTTACCCTATTGTAAATCTTGCGGGTAATCGAATAGGTCCGGCTGAAATGCCGGCGCTCCAATTTCGTTGGATTTTCAGGGGTTAATTGGTTACGTTTATGTTTTGGGTGGAAGGTCGTTCGGAGTGAGTGCAACCATCGTCTCCAACGAATCGCCAGGTTGCCTTTGGGTTTTCGATGAGAGAAACGAGTTGAGCAGGAATTAGTAGTGGAGTCATAACAAGTGCCGGTAACTTGTCTTTTAACCCCGAAAATCCCGGAGATCGGATCCGTGGGAAGCGCCAAAGACCCTTAGTAATTATCCGAACGACAATCAGTTCGGCCTAGTCTCGCGTAATAATTAATAAAAAGGAACTAGTTTTGTGTTGGGTGATTAGAGAAGAGTTAGGTGAGATTTGAATAATCGCGCCAGGTCGTGAGAGTCGCGATTAATTGTCGTTAGATTCGCACCTTCGAGGGGCGTGTCCGCACCAATCAAAATTCGGGTGATTGAGCGGTGAATTCCGCGCTCTGAGGTGTCTCGAGACGCTCGTGAGTTCGGCAGTTCGGCGTTGGCCCTTGACCTCACCGGAACTAGTGCCAGTACAGTGCCTATCCTAGGATCATAGTGCCCACATTTGGATTATTGTATCTACACGATGGCGAAGAACACCCCAAAGAGGGGTAAGAAACCCAAAGTGAGTTTTTAGTTCGGTTTATTTATTTTTCCGAATTCATTTCGGCTTTTAGTTATTCGACTACGGGGTCTTCAGCCCCGTACGTCGCATTTTATTCCGTTAAAACGGTGATTGTGACGCTTAATCCAAATTGTGAGGTGCCGATTCCCCCCTTTTCACTCATGATTGGGTGGTTTTCGTGATTTTTGGTGGGTTATTCGAGGGGATTTCTCCCCTTTTTGGGGTTATTTCCGGCTCAAATTCTGCTGCGATCACACTGTGCATCGGCTTATTACGTTGGTTAAAGATCTTTTATGCGAATCTATCGGAGAGAAACCCTCCCGGAGGGGATAATTAATCACGTTGAATTGCTAGAGCGCGTCCATTCCCGTTCCACGTGGGTTTTCGTGCGTAAGAAATTACACTCGTGTTAAAATTGAGTTGGTTCGCGTAGATAGTTAATTAAAATTATGGTTTGTGGATCAATGTGTTCGGGGGGCTTCCCTGAGTAATTCATCTCAGGGTTTCCGAAAATTCGCTCTGCCGATTTCCGGATATTCCATTTTTGGTTTTTATGGATTTCCAGCCCATTCTCGCTGGCGTGTACGCCGTGTTTCTCGAGGGGGAATTCCCCCCGACTCTCGACTCTCCTCAGATACCCATCCACGTTTACACGTGGCTATTCTCGCTTCACGCGAGCATTTTTGCATTTAGAATTCGGCTCGGGGATTAATTAACGTGAGGTGGCTAATTATTTAGGGAATATTATTTTTTGGATATTGTTGTCTTCGGTAGACTCTTCCGTACATTTTGTCTCAAAGTTCGTAATTTTTGACTCTGCCATTCTCGAGTTATGGCAAGTTGAGTTTTACGGAATTTCAGCCGTTTTGGCTGGTATGAAAAATCGATGGATGAATACGGTCTCCTCTCTCTCGCTCCCGTTGTCGCTCGCATACCTTTCCCCCCAATTCTCGAAATTCTCGAGTATTTAGGGATTAGCGTGTATTTCTACTCTCCCCAAATTTTTATTTCGGCATATTTGAGGTATTTATCGACGATATTAATTTCTTCGAATATCTTTGTCAGATTCGGCTATTTTCTATCAAAGTGCGAAATTAATATTATGATTATTATTATTGTCAGTATTCTTAGTTATTAATTGTAGATTTTTTTTCTTTTTTTATATTTTTTTGAGAGAATTGAAATGTCTTTTTTTCGTAAAATTGGTGATTCTTAAATTTCAATAGTGAAACCAGTAAGGATAATGTCGATCTCCTTCTTTTTTTTGCTGTTTTGTAGTTTTGACGGCCGCATTAAACCGTTTTCACCTGAAACCCACCCCTCTCTCCACAACCTAGCACACTGAGCGAACCAAGGACCGTTACCTTTCCCCAAAAATCTAGTTTTCTCCCCTTTTTTTTTACATGGGGAATTTACATGAATCTTGATGTGACCTATACGTGCACTTGGTGCGAATGACGTGGACGTATCTACCGTTGCTGTGTAACGGCCAGGATTCGAAGTGGACCACAGACTGCCTCCTACGGGCTTTTGCTGAGTACGACGTGAACGTGGCTTTGCGTGTACGTAATTTTCATGGAAAAGGAGAAGTGAAGGTACTTGGGTGGATTCCACGTATGTTTTGGAGGGTCTTTTTCATGAATTTATCGTATATAACATGGAGATGACTTGAGCGTGTACTCAACGTTCAAGAAGGGCGGAGGAAATGAAACTTGCTGTGCATTATACGTGTCCTCAACTGTAATGACTTGAAAGTCATTTGTGCGTGTACTGACGTCTATGGAGACAGCACTTTTGCATGGATGGTGCCTAAGTTTTGAAGAAAAAAATAGTGCCTTTTGAGTGGTATCTAAATGAATTTTCATGTGCCCTATGCAACATCAAGTTAGCTTTATAGAAACCAACTCTACGTCTTCGTTGCGATGTTAATCCCCATCAACAAATGTTGATACATATTAGTAAAGACAGTACATATAAAGAACGGTTAAAAATGTATGACATTATCCTCCATAATGATCTAAAACGCATGTGAGTTGGGAGAAGCAAGGAGTTCCTTCCAGTGAAACAAAAATTGTTACTCCACATACGGAATTTTTTTTTCAAAACTTCTATTCATTTTTGTCCCATTCTATTGAAGAGTTCTGCAGCTTTCCTACTTGTTTTATATAGAAACTATAGGGAAAACTATTTTATAGAAAAACCCAATAAAATTCCATTTATTGCATTTTATTCCATTTTTCTATTCAAATTTTTCTACTGAGACATTTCCTATAGATATTCCCGACATTTATTTTTTTTCCACTGAATGTTTTCCTCTTTCCATTGAAAGCACTAGAAAATTTTAGTTAAGGAATTTCCATAGAAAATATCCTAATTAAATAAATTGTTCAGAAAAATCAAATCCTATTGTCTTTTCATATAAAATATTTATTATTGAACATTTTTAATGGAAGAAACACGCGAATATGCTGCCCAATTTGTCAATAGAACCAACCGAAAATTAAGTTGTGACGGTAATCTAGATGTGGGAACTATCAGGCGGTCTCTAAACTAACTACTCTTGGAGGTCTACTAATGATATCACTTTGTTTTCCTTAATCTCATTGGTTGAGCATTATCATTGGTTCCCTCCTCAGGATATCATTGGTTGACCACTAAGGATAATTAGTTTAGAGGTCACTTGGTGGCTCTCACAGTGCGATCGTAAATAGAAAGTTTTGTAGAAATCGCATAGAATTTCCCAGCGAATTTGTTGAGTTTTTTTACGGAAGTTTGTTATACGTAAATCGTATTTTTAAATCAAATTCAACTCTTTCTTTCTCTGGTTTCTCTCCTTTTTTGGGCCAAATATCGAGGGATTATTGAAATTATTGATTATTAATCCGTTCGCCTGGACCCCTTTCCATGTCACAGTTTCTCTTTTAGAACCTCGCATTTGACAGGTTTGTGACAAAAAATACTATCAGACATTCACTCGTTTCGCTTGGTTACAAACTCGTGGAATTGGCCGGCAAATTTCTCACTCTTCTGACACCGTGCTTCACAACCTTATGTTAAAATATACCACTTGAGGAGATTCGTCTGCATTTTGTGTAGATATCATGAATTGATAGATTTATGAAAATTATCCGTTGACAAATCAAGAGTAATAAAAGCAAATCAAGAGTCAATAATCTTTTATAAAGATTCACAAAGTCACAGATTACAAACCACGCGCGAAGGCACGCGTTCAGTCTTATTTGACAAACTTTGACATGATTCATCAAAATGTAATGGAATCGCTCGTAAATGTTAGTTGCATAATTCAATTTACATAAAATTGATTTGCGGATAAAAAACAGTGTTAAAATTTTCGGGAGTATTAAGAACTGGTGTCATGATAATTGATGATGAATACGTGAGGAATTCTACACTTCAGTTACGTTTGTTCGTGGCCCACTTCAGGCAAAATTTTAAAGTAATAATTNGGCCTCTGCTCCTCGATGTCCCCACGAAAATCCTCGAAAACCGAATAAACGAAATAAACGGGAAAACGAGAAAAATGTCGGGCGCCATCTGACTTTTGTTCCAGCGGTGTCAACGAACCGCATTAAAAAGAACCATACGAAAACTTAGCCATAATTGGGGAGATCAAGGGAGAGGTTGCGGAATTAGCTCGACTAGCTCGGAGATATTCGGAGAGCGGGGTAGGATCGGTCGCTCGGTCTTAGGAAGGATGTCGTGAATTTACCAAAAGATGCAGAAAAATCAAAAGGAAGAATCAGAAAGTTAATTAAATAGGGGATGAGAGAATGACTGTTAAATTTACTCCGCGATTTATTCAATTTCTCAATAATACTTCAACTCCAATAGAATTTCTATTCTTCATAAATAAAATAAATTAATTTCAATTAAATTTACCAAAATTAAATTCGATTACATTCCCGAGAGTGAGAATACGTGAATTGACCTTGAGAGAGAGGTTATCGCGAAGGGAATGGGGGATCCGAAGAGTCCAGGCCAACGATCTCTCCGCATCGCCCAGAAACTGGAGTGCTGGAGGATCCGAAGGCTATATCAATTCCGATGCGATGATCTCGGCGAATCTCCTCAGAATAATAAACGACGATTAATGGGCGAGGGACTCAAGTGTGCAAATGTCACTTAAGAATACCATTTTGCCCCATATTCGAGTCCGTCCTCCATCAAGAGCGTCGTAGCGTCACAGGGAAATTCCTGGGGCTCACGCGCTTCAATGTCATGATTTTCGGGGTCTCGTCTTCCAAGAAATTTTAAATTAATCCATTGAAACCTTGGGGGAACTTTACTGAGCTAGAAGAGCACTCATTTGAGGCTTCAATTCGCTCTGGAAAGAGGGAAAATGGCCATGTGCACGACACCGTCACCCACGGCACGTGAGGCGCATGTGTGCACTTGTGGGCCTGTTTTATCCACTTTTTCCCACTAAAAAATTGGCACTGGACCTTCCCCATGCGTTCTCGAGAGTCCTAGTGAACTAATTATGCACTCAGAAGGTGCATTAATTGTTCACAAGACCTCCTGGTGAGTGGAGAGGGCACAATGGCGCCATGGCAGGGCATGGGCCATGTGCGGCCTTTTATTGGGTCTCACTGTCCATTTTCACTATCTCTTGGGTTTCACTGGGGTTTTATCACTCGGGAGAGGTCTGGAGAGCTGAACGACGGTTTTATGCACTCAGTGGTGCATTTATCCATCCGCTCAGAGGAGTTTTGGAGGTTGGAAATGCATCTCGGCGTCACTCTTGTGAACGCCGGTGCATTTTTCCCGGAGGTCATCAATGGGCACACTGGGAATAAATGCACTTCTCTCCTCGGGAGAGAGTGCACATGGTGAATAAAAGTGTACTTACCATGTTCCTCGTGTAGGCCCTCGGTGATGGTCTCTACCAACTCTCTCGATCGCTGTCAATATTCTCGGGGATGTTATCGCAGTGGTTGCTCGGGTCCAACTCTCTCGTAAACTGCGTCTAACCGGCGGAGGTTCTCAGCTGGGTGGCGCGACTGGCACGCCGTCTAGCTGCCGCTGGGGCGGGCTCATGTAACCGAGCACGCGGGGATTTTGATTCAAATGGGTTTTAGACTTATTTTAGGCATTCCGCCGTTAATTATATCTTTTATGAATTAACCCAAGGGGTTTTTATCCATAATGGCTGAACGATAGTTATCTGGAGGTTCGGAAAGGGGGAATTAAGGCAGTTGTTCGCCTTTTCTCCTCGCGAATGCACTTCACCCCTGAGTGAGTGCACTTTTCGCTGCTGTCACTCTCCCGGGAGTCATCCTGGAGTCACCGTGAACAAATCTAAAGAGAGAATAGCCCATGGCGATCCATGCAGACGAGTGGGCTATGTTCATCCACATGGCCTTCCAGCTGCACTGGTGATTCCAACGACTCCACGAAATGCCTTAGCCAGGGAGCGTGAGTATTTCACCTCAACCTCTGTGATCAGCAGCCGCACTCAACGAGATCAGCGAGATCTCACCGGGAAGCTCGGTGTATCGGCTCTGAACCGCGGTGGATCGTCGTCCCTCTCAGGATTCGCGAGATTTCAAAATTACAAAAATATAACTAGGAAAATACAATTACTGTAAATTTTCCCTCAACCATAAAACCGAAAATTTATCCCCTAAAATCCGAAGTAAACCAGAAAGATAACTGAAACTAAAAGAGAACAAAAACTTAAATATTACTTGAACCGGAGATTTTACTTTTTACTCGTTTTTAATGTGTATCGACACGTGAATTTGATTATTTATAGAAATCGAACGTTGTTTTCCCCGCGAGGCCCTTCATGATGTTTTTGGAGACCGGTTTCTTACCTACTCACTCTTACGATTTACTTAATTCTACGACTAAGTTATGTACAGGTGGCGGAATTCTCGAAAATTCCGTCACAATTTAATGCTCCGAAATCTGGCACCGGAGCGGGATTTTTTTTAATGATATTATTTTCACCTTACTGAATTACACATGAGAGGGCTACCAGCAGCGGGTAACGTAATGTAGCTATTCTCCGGTGTTATTGCGCACACATTTGTAAGAAGTGACGATTCACTCGAAAATTTCATTCAGTTATTCGAAAAAATTGAAAATGGCAAGAAATACTTTTTTTCGGCGTAACCCTAGTAGGTAAGCTAAGCGGGTTCTGCATACTACTTCATCCAACCACCACCATGGGCGCCACCGTCGTGCAAAGCTCTGGAATGGTGGCGCCACTGTCGCGGAACGCTCGAGAAGGATGACGTCATCGATGACTCATCGACTCGCGTGGTGGGGGAATTCCTCTAAGACCTGTTGAGACTTGTATGAAATATAATGACCTGTTAAAACGCATGAAATTGGATATTGGCGCCACAAGCTGTAGAAGGTTCGAGATGGATGACGTCATCGATGAGTCATCGACTCGCGAGGTGGGGGGAATCCCTGTAAGACCTGTTGGGACTTGTATGAAATATAATGACCTGTTGAAACTTGCATGAAATTGGATATTGGCGTCACAAGCTGTAGAAGGTTCGAGAAGGATGACGTCATTGATGAGTCACTCGGGCTGATGACTCATTTACTTGCACGGTGGGAGAACTCCCCGTAAGTCCTAAACACGTGTAAATATTAAACAACATTTGCAAACATTTTGCAAACAATTGCAAACATTTGACAATATTTGCAAACATTTGACAACATTTGCAAACATTTGGAAACATTTGACAATATTTGCGAACATTTTCAAATGTATGCAAACATGTGCAAACAATTGCAAAGATTTGACAATCTTTGCAAACAATTGCAAACATTTGACAATATTTGCAAACATTTTGCAAACATGTGACAACATTTGCAAACATTTGGAAACATTTCCAAACATTCTGCCAACATTTGCAAACATTGAAAAACATTTGCAAACATTTTTCAAATATTTGGAAACATTTTCAAACAATTGACAACATTTGCAAACATATGCAAACATGTGCAAATATGTGAAAACAATGGTTGAATATTTTCAAGATATATGACATCGGTGAGTCATTCAGACTGATAACTCATCGATGTGCGAGATGGGGTTTTCATGTAAGTCCTGCTGAGACTTGTAAATTCGAGAAGGATGACGTCATCGGTGTCTCATCACGCGGTGGGGGGTGTTTCCTAAGTCTTGTTGGGACTTGTATGGAATATGATACTAGTGGTGGCGTTACCGTCATGGAATTGTCTAGATGGATGATGTCATCGATGAGTCATTCGGAGCGTTGGCTGATGACTCGTGGATTCGTGCGTGGTGGGGGTAGTTCCTAAATCCTGTTGGGACTTATATGATACCATAATGACCGGTTGGAACTTGTAAGAAATCAGATATTGGCGCTACGATTGCGGAACTTTCGAGAAGGATGAAGTCATCAATGATTCATTGGTTCGTGGGGTGGGGGTGTCGGCTAAGTCCTGTTGAGATTTGCATGAAATAGGATTGGGAGTTGGAGTGGGGATAACTCGCGTACTCTCCACGATCCACACTCAATACAAAGTCAAGTTCAGTTTACTGAATCTCAACTCGTAGCGTGAAGTTTAACTCATGGTTTTTGAAATCAGTAAAATATCGTTTTCAATAGTTTTACAATTCTTCCAAAGTTACTATTACTCAGATTGCTCGAGATCATGACCGTTTCAGATGTTATATAAGTTCATGTGAAGAAATATTGAACCCTATATTATCAAAACAACATAGACAAACTCTTTTTGAAACTCGTTTCACATAGTTCTAAGTTATGTTTTATGAGAAAAGGATGTGTATAATAATGAGATCAGCTCAGTTCCACCGTATAACCTCACGGAAGATGATGTAGTATCTCACGGAAGAAAATCGCTCGAAATCATGATCTTAAACGTTGAATAAGTTTCCATGAAAGAATATTGAATGCTATATTATCAGAAGAATATAGACGGAATATATTTAACACTCATTTTAAAATTACTGTATGATAATTGTAAGAAAGCAAGTATACATAAAACAATAAAAATGCTTCGTTAAATGTTGAAAAAGTTTGTTCATTTATTCAAATCTGTACGTTATTACCATTATTATTATTATTATGAGAAACAATCTGAAAATATATATATAATTACACAAGTGGTTCGAAATAACCCCAAGGTAGAGTATCTGTTGTATAGAGTGAAATCATACGTTTATCATCCTCCCAACTCAAAACCATCTTCTGCTAGCAGATTGTGTGCACCTCATGTTTTTTGCTCTGGATTCAATACTGATTCCTGATAATGTGCTCATTACCAAAAGCACAATTTTTATAATCATTGAATGTGCTTTTCCTGAGTGTAGCAGCTTTAACACCTTCAGGTTTCTTCTTGGCTTTTTCATAATTCAACATCCTGAAATGCGTATGTTTTAGCTCGTAGACATACAAATTCAACCGGGATTCGACCATTATTCTCATCCTTCATGAATCCTAATATTGTCTTGTTTGCGAGCGGTATTCTATACTCATTATTCTCTGTAAAGTCAGATGTATTGAACATGTATTGAACATGTGTATGCATGTGTGTGTATTGAGATGTATTGAACATGTGTATGTCTTGTTTTATAGACTCATAGATATTTGGTACTTGAAACAGATAGAGTAAGCTATCTGTATCGGTATACATAAATTTTGCTGAATCCCCAAATTTAGACTTGACGTATTTCTGATAGAAGTAATATATAATAGTTTTTTATAAATCGAGGATCATAAATCCAATATGAATAGCTTTCTTGAAATATACGGATATTCCATTCATTTATTATCATGAAACACCATACAGCTATGGAAATTGGGTTTTGTCATCAATGTTTTGCTCCATATCGATCAGTCCAATGTGTGAAGAGCTTAATATCTTTCTGTTTTCTAGCATTTTCCGTAGTTTTTCCGAATACAACATTATTCATCTAATTATCAAAATTCTTTTCGAATTTATTTTTTGATCATTGTCTTTTCATAATATTCAGATCAACATAAGATTCCAACCAGGACTTCTGATTGAATTTCAAAACACGATGAATATGCTGTGACGGAATTTTCGAGAATTCCGTCACCTGTACATAACTTGGTCGTAGAATTAAGTAAATCGTAAGAGTGAGTAGGTAAGTGTGAAATTATTTTGATCTTTTCCGAGAGAGAGTCGCGATTTCTTTAACCCTAAAAAAACGTTCGCACCCCTACCGAAGGGCGATGCAACACCCCTTTAGCTCCAGCCCCAGGTCGCGGAAACCGGCCTCCACGAACATCAGGAAGGGCCTCGCGGGAAAACAACGTTCAATTTCAATAAAAATAATTGACTTCAAGTGTCGATACACATTAAAAACGAGTAAAAAATAAAATCTCCGGTTCAAGTAATATTAAAGTTTTTGTTCTCTTTTAGTTTCAGTTATTGTTTTATTTTATTTTTTCGGATTTTAGGGGATTATTTTTCGGTTTTACGGTTGAGGGAAAATTTACAGTAATTGTATTTTTCTAGTTTTATTTTTGTATTTAAAATCTCACGGATCCTGAGAGGGACGACGATCCACCGTGGTTCAGGGCCGATAAACCGAACTTCCCGGTAAGATCTCGCTGATTTCGTTGAGTGCAGGCTGCTGATTACAGACGTTGAGGTGAAATACTCACGCTCCCTGGCTAAAGCGCTTCGTGGAGTCATTCGATTCACCAGTGCAGCTGGAAGGCCATGTGGATGAACATAGCCCACTCGTCTACATGGATCGCCATGGGCTATTATCTCTTTAAATTTGTTCACGGTGATTCCAGGACGACTCCCGGGAGAGTGACAGCAGAGAAAAAGTGCACTCACTCAGGTATGAAGTGCATTCGCGAGGAGAAAAGGCGAACAACTGCCTTAATTCCCCCCTTTACGAACCTTCAGATAACTATCGTTCAGTCGTTATAGATAAAAACCCCTTGGGTTAATTCATAAAAAATATAATTAACGGCGAAATGCTCAAATAAGTCTAAAACCCATTTGAATCAAAATCCCCGCGTGCTTGTTTACATGAGCCCGCCCCAGCGGGAACTAGGCGGCGTGCCGGCCGCACCACTCAGCTGAGAACATCCGCCTGTAAAACGCAGTTTACAAGAGAGTTGGACCCACGCAACCACTGTGGCGACATCCCCGAGAATATCGGCAGCAATCGAGAGAGTTGGTGGGGGCCATCGCCGAGGGCCCACACGAATAATATGGTAAGTACATTTTTGTTCACAATGCGCACTCTCTCCCGAGGAGAGAAGTGCATTTATTCCCAGTGTGCCCAGTGATAACCTCCGGGAAAAGTGCACCGGCGTTCACGAGAGTGACACCGAGATGTATTCCCAACCACCAAAACTCCTTCGAGCGAGTCGATAAATGCACCAGTGAGTGCATAGAACCCTCGTTCGGCTTCCTAGACATCTCCCGAGTGATAAAACCCCAGGGAAACACAAGTGATAGTGAAAATGGACAGTGAGACCCAATAAAAGGCCGAACATGGCCCATGCCCTGCCATGGCGCCATTGTGCCCTCTCCGTTCACCAAGAGGTCTTGTTGAACAATTAATTCACCTTCTGAGTGCATAATTAGTTCACTAGAACCCCCGAGTACGTATGGGGAATGTCTAGTGCCAATTTTAGTGGGAAAAAGTGAATAAAACATGCCTATAAGTGCACACACCCACGTGCCGTGGGTGAGGCTGTCGTTCACATGGCGGTTTATTCTCTTTCTAGAGTGAATTGAAGCCGGAGCTTTTTTGAGCTCTTCCAGCTCAGTAAAGTCCTCCCAAGGTTTTAATTTATTAATTTAAGATTTCTCGGAGGTCGATACCTCGAAAATCACGGCATTGAAACTCCTGAGCTCCAGGAATTTTCCTGTGACGCCACGACGCTCTTGATGGAGGACGGACTCGAATATGGGGCAAAATGGCACTCTTAAGTGACATTTGCACACTCGAGTGCCTCGCCCCTTAATTGTCATTTATTATTCTTGGAGATTCGCTGAGATCATCGCATTGGAATTAATATAGCCTTCAGATCCTCCAGCACTCCTGCTTCTGGACGATGCGGAGGGCTCGTTGGCTTAAATTCTTCAGACCCCCCTTTCCCTTCGTGATAACCTCTCTCTCAAGGTCAATTCACATACTATCGCTCTCGGGAATTTAATTTAATTTAATTTGGTTGAATTTAATAGAAATTAATTCATTTTATTTATGAAGAAGAGAGATTCTATTTGAGTTGAAATATTATTGAGAAATTGAATAAATCACGGAGTAAATTTAAAGTAATTCTCTCATCTCCTATTTGATTAATTTTCTGATTCTTCCTCTTGATTTTTCTGCATATTTTGTTGAATTCGCGACTTCCTTCCTAAGACCGAGCGACCGATCCTACCCCGCTCTCCGAATACCTCTGAGCTAGTCGAGCTAATTCCGTAACCTCTCCCTTGATTTCCCCGATTATGGCTAAGTTTTTCGTATGGTTCTCTTTAATGCGGTTCGTTGACACCGCTGGAATAAAAGTCAGCTGGCGCCCGACAACATTTTCTCGTTTTTCCGTTTTTTTTCGTTTATTCGGTTTTCGAGGATTTTCATGGGGACATCGAGGAGCAGAGGCCGAAGGTGACAACACTCCGACTGTTTTGAGTTTCATATCGAGTTATGGATAAGTCTACGGTTTATATTTCAAGTTTTGAGATTCACGTTGGTTAGCGCCCTCACAATGCTTTAGTTTTATACCAAGAGCTGTGGCTGTAGTGGTCTCGCGGGGAGTGTGTGGCTCCGGCGGTCATCGGAGCTTAAGCAGCGTTCATTCTGCTCAGTACTTGGATGGGTGTCCGCTTAGGCATACCTAACCGCGTGGGACTACAGTCGCTAGGCACGAATGTAGAGAACCACTGTGCCCATTGAGTCAGTGTGACCAATAGACACAGTGGAGTCCCTGCATTATCGGCCGACTACACGACTGAGGTTTTCCATGGTTTCCCTGGCAGTCCAATCCTGAATCGGATGCAGTTGGGGATAAAGTAAGTCGGCCCATGGTAATGCAGACAGGGAAAGGGAACACAATGTAAAAACCCGAGAGGGTATACATATGGAACCAAAAATAAAAGTAATGCCAACAGCTGGGTATTGCTTCAAGTTTACGGAATGTATCACATACTTTTCTTTCGGGAAGAGAGTGGTCGCTAATTTAGTATGTTTGCTTTCTGGAGGGATAAAATATTTGGGACAGAGCGGAAAATCTTTATATAGTTCATGCAATTCTTGACGATATTCCAAACCGACTTCAAAGATATATTCGACTGGAGAATCATTTGCAGCATTTAAAATGTCTACAGAACTAGTTGCAACCCATTCAAATGAATCACATGGCAAACTGATACTTATAGCGGCCCCATATAAATTGTTCACATCATAATACATCAAATATGATGTTTCTGACCAGGGATCATAACATTTCTCATCCGTGAAAGGATTATTTGCATGGGCATATCTGTTTGACCATTGTGATATTCCACCTCTCATACCCTTTTCAATGAATAATATCATTTTTCGATCTGTAAAAAGCTCTAAATTCACCTCTGTATATTTCAGAATATTAGCATCAAAGGCTAATCCACGTGTTATATAATAATGCAAAGGGTCTAATTCAGAAGTGGAAAGGCAATTACGACGGAAAATTTGAAAAGTCTCAACTAACAATAAAAGATCAATTTGTAGGTAGAAATCTGAATACTCTTTCAATGTTTTGATATTGAATTCACTTCAAATATTAAGAGCATGTTGATCATCTTCATGAGATATCTGTTCATCAGTCAATTGAGAGTGAAACCCTTCTTTTCCAGGAAATTCGGTTTCATCCAATTTACCCCAATCATCCACATGTGGACGTCCGCATGGAAAGGGACTACTTTGTCGATATAATGTTATCTACACTCTGATAATATTGATAACATTTCGCACATTTTCAGCTCAAAATGATCTTCATGGGGTCAAAAATGACGTCGTTGGAGAAGATGGAAAAAAAATTAACATTGGTGCAAATGCCAGTTGCTGACACAAAAACGTGAATATCTCGGAAACTAGAATCCTTTTTCATGTGGATGTCCATATATATTCAAAGGGAAATACCCCCCTTCTACTCAACAGATTGAATTTAGGAGAATCAGGTTGATATTTTCTTGTTATTTCTTTATGATCGTTATCAAGTTAATTCGCTCATCTCTCACGACTACTAACCATGTGTGATGTCCAGCATTTTTATAGCAAAATTAAATGAAAAATAATATACATATATATTATTTTTCAATTTTTTATAGGAAAATTCTGGACATCATCCATGGGTAGTAGTCGTGAGAGATTAGCGAATTAACTTGATAACGATCATAAAGATATAACAAGAAAATATCAACCTGATTTTACTGAATTCAATCTGTTGAGTAGAAGGGGGGTATTTCCCTTTGAATATATGTGGAAGTCCACATAAAAAAGGATTCTAGTTTCCGAGATATTCACGTTTTTGTGTCACCAACTGCCATTTGTAACAATGTTAATTTTTTTTCCATCTTCTCCAACGACGTCATTTTTGACCCCATGAAGATGAATTTCAGCTGAAAATGTGCAAAATGTTATCAATATTATCAGAGTGTACATAACATTATATCGACAAAGTGGCTGGAAAAGAAGCGTTTCATTCTCAATTGACTGATGAGCAGATATCTCATGAAGACGATCAACACGCTCTTAATGTTTAGAGTGAATTCAACATAAAAACATTCAGGGAGTATTCAGATCTCTACCTACGAACTGCTCTTTTATTGTTAGTTGGGATTTTTCAAATTTTTCGTCGTAATTGCCTTTCCACTTATGAATTAGACCCTTTGCATTATTATACAACACGTAGATCAGCCTTTGATGCTATGCTGAAATATACAGAGGTAAATTTAGAGCTTTTTACAGATCAATTAATGATATTATTCATTGAAAAGGGTATGAGAGGTGGAATATCACAATGTTCAAACAGATATGCCCATGCAAATAATCCATTCATGGGTGAGAAATGTTATGATCCCTCATCAGAAACATCATATTTGATATATTATGATGTGAACAATTTATATGGGGCCGCTATAAGTATCACTTTGCCATGTGATTCATTTGAATGGGTTGCAACTAGTTCTGTAGACATTTTAAATGCTGCACTCTCCAGTGCAATGACTCTCCAGTCGGATATATCCTTGAAGTCGGTTTGCAATATCGTCAAGAATTGCTTGAACTGTATAAAGATTTTCCGCTCTGTCCCGAATATTTCATCCCTCCAGAGAGCAAACATACTAAATTAGCGACCACTCTCTTCCCGAAAGAAAAGTATGTGATACATGGCGTAAACTTGAAGCAGTACCCAGCTCTTGGTATAACACTAAAGCATATTCATCGTGTTTTAAAATTCAATCAGAAGCCCTGGTTGTAATCTTACATTGATCTGAATACTATGAAAAGACAGCACTCCAAAAATAAATTCGAAAAGAACTTTCATAATTTGATGAATAATGCTGTATTCGGAAAAACTGTGGAAAATGCTAGAAAAGAGAAAGATTTTAAGCTCTTAACACATTGGATTGGTCGATATGGAGGAAAAGCATTGATAGCAAAACCCAATTTCCATAGCTGTATGGTGTTTGATGATAATGAATGAATGGAATATCCGTATATTTCAAGAAAGCTATCTATATTGGATTTATGATCCTCTCTTATCAAAAACGATTATATATTACTTACAAAACTCATGACTCTCCACAATTTCTGGAGAGTGGACAATTGGGGTCGGATGCTTGGTGGGGGCATTTCTTTACTCTCCACAGATTTTAGAGAGTAGACAGATGGGATTCCTGACTCGGTAAGTTGTGAGCCCACGGGGTTTTGACCCTTCAACCTTCTGACCCTGATGACTCCAAAACCGTAAATTTTTGACGCTTGGATATCTTGTACCGGAAACTTTTCGACCCTTATATTTATCGATTCTCAGTAGTAGTAGTATTAGGTGTTGTCAGCCATTAGTTCCAACTTTTGCCACCAAGTGGCGCTGGCATCGCTGTTCGTTTGGTGGTNGGTGAATTTGAGAGTGAATTTCTGTGGTTCCCGGTAGCTTAGTCGGTAAGAGTGCCCGGCGCGTATCTGGGAGGCCCGGGTTCGATTCTCGGCTGGGTGAAGCGGAAATTTTTCCTCTCTAAATTCTAATTCTCTTAGAATTTTTTTTTTTTTTTTCCTGTGAAAACCATTGTATTTACTCAGTATCTCAGGGAGGTGGTCGGAAAGGGGTGGTAAGCGGGCGGTGGGGGGTAAGAGGGTGGTGGGTGGTAAGTGGGCGGTGGGTGAAAAGAGGGTTGAAAAAGGGGGGGAGTAAAGGCGTGAATCGTAAAATATTCGAGGAAAATTATTAGGTGACTATGAACGTGGATGGGGTAGCGTCTGGCGGGCCTTGGGTAAACCCAGCTGCAATTAGGAGCACTTGTTCGGAAGGGTCTGGTGTTTAGAATGCGTTATCAATAGACAATGAACCACTTGTACAAATTTTACATTTTCTACAGAGTTTTATTCAACATTTCGGTTACATTCTGTGTCAATGATGAGTTATCTAACGTTTCATTCAAAAGATCTGGTATGCAATAATAATAATGAATGAAAAGAGCATCTACCCATTCCATTCCTAATACATATAAATGGCCTTATGAATTGAATGATTATGTACACTTAAAACTATTTGTAAGGCGCAGTTGTACGCCTGAACATCCATCTTGTTTTTCATGGCATGGAGGTAATACACAGTCACTTCTTCATTCTGCAGAGATGTATTGTTTTTAAAATCCGTCTCCGTACCCAAATTTATGGTCTCTCGTGCAGATAAGATCTGGGGATATACAGCCTCCTCACCACCAATAGTGAAAATCTGGCGAGCATTTCTGCACAGCTCTCTAATATTATGTAAAGCGTCCGCACTTCGGTATCCCCATCATGCCACTCGATTCCGTGATTGTTGTTTGTGAATCTATTGTTCGTCTTACGCTAGCAAGTAGAAAGGTCTAAGTACGGGTAAGGTGCATTCAAAATCCAGTGCGAAAGAAATACTCCTTCAGTATCAGCAACAGTAATTTATTTTGGCAAGAATTTCACATTTTTGCCACGGAAACCTTGGATGACGACAGCGACATCCATGTTGATGCGATCACTACAAGAGACTTTTTTATCATAACGAAGCCAACAGGTAGATAAAGTAATATATCTGACGATGGCGGCGGGGAGATATCGGGGTGGGGGAAATATATCAGTATCATTTTAATGTTCCATTTCAATTTATTCTTCATTTACAGCGAAAAAATAACAGATTTTTGCGTTTCTGCTGCTACTCGGTTTCTTTTTTTTCGGAATCGACTGCCAAGCTTACTTCTTTAACAATTTCGCTGGTGTATAACGTGACAATTTGTCCAAAGAAATCAAGAAGATTTTCAACATTCACATTTTTATATGCAAGATTGTGACGAGTCATGTCAAACAACTGTTCAAAATATCTGAAAATGGTTTTTATTATAATATCATCCGACAACCACTTTTTTCTATTACACTCCATGATTTCCATCCATTAAAGAGTAGTCAAGTTGTCCACAACACCTTGTTTATACGTCTCTCCAGGTATATTCTTCAAATACTGTATACATTGAGTAATCCAGGCCTTGCACCATGATAGAGAGCGTATCATGCTATTCAACAGGTAGATATCCGCCTTGGCCCCAAGAACAGAGATAAGGATTGCTCTACAGCCGCAACTTGAACGGGTGAAACCAATTCTTTTACCTGGACCTCAGAATATCCATGCTAATTTATCATCATCCTCCGGTGATTCGGATTCATCAGTAAAATACTCAAGCATGAGTGCTATATGTTCAGTATTTTTTCTTATCAATTTTTGCTCTTTTAATCATTTACTGACATTACTACCATCTAGACATGCAAATGGTGTAACTTATGCGCCGGATATATTGGTATTGTTCTATTATCCGCTCTGCCATTGTGGATGTTTACACAAGTGTTTCCCAAATTAGGACCCGAGACAATTTTTCTGAAAATGGTTGACATGAATGTTTCATATTCATATTTCTTAAAAATGTATCAATAGGTATTTTCTATTCTGGGAATTTAAGGGGTTAGGTGAAAACCTCACATGTTAGTTCAATTTTTCAGCTGATACCTGTACCGCACTTAGGACTTTAAATAAAAGTATTTCTGGCATTTGCCCGTTTTCCGAATCCACGACGGCTTCACTCTCAATGCGCACTTATCGGAAAATGTTTTTGTTCGATAAGTGTAAATAAAATTTGTAAATTTGGGTTTTGAGGCTGTCGCGGCCAATATAATTATTCATTATAGTGGCGTCCGGATGGATGCCGCGTCTAGATTCAGCTTTTTGCCGACGTTTCGCAAACATTTCAGTCTGCATTATCGTGATCAACTGATCAATTAAAAACATCTTGATTGGCTGGGCTACCACCCACCACTCTATCTACCCCCTCCAGGGGTCAGGGGGGATATAAAGACTTCCTTACAACGGGGAGCTTCAGTATCAGAGCAGCCTAGCCCTGATGATGCAGACTGAAATGTTCGCGAAACGTCGGCAAAAAGCTGAATCTAGACGCGACATCCATCCGAAAGCCACCATAATGAATAATAATATTGGCCGCGAAAGCCTCAACACTCAAATTAAACGCCTCCGCGGAGAGGCTATCCTTGGCTCTGTAAACCTGTTTACTAAGCTTAGGAAGTCTTTGCACATCCATCTGTGCTGTCTAGCATTTTTAAAAAGGTGCCGTGACCATCAAGTGGTACCGCAATGCTTTCTATTGAAGAACCCTTTTCCATCTCAGCAGGCAAAGTCAACTCTCCGACAAGCCTCACTAAGATTAATCCGGGAAAGAATCTGTGCAACCAAGAACATCCTAGCTCAGACTTCTCAACAGTTTCACCTGATTCTTTCAAGTTCTCTGGAACCGGAGTTATGGAGCACGCTTGATCGTATTACATATGAACAAGCTATCCATTCCGCCGAGTTGAGAACAACAAAGAACAAGGCGAAGTTTGAGAAACTGGTCCCTCCTTCGAAGCCGAAAGTCTTGACACATACAGTTAAGAATCTCAGCAGTTTTTCATTAATAAAGGCCCAGGTATCCCTTTTGGCGAAAGGACATAATTTCGCTGTTGCCCCAATCAAAATTCCCACCGAAGAGATCATCAGCCACACGGAAACGGCCATCTTCCACCTGCCTTCGGAGACTGGTAATGAGATCAGAAGAAAGCTGTGCATCATCCTCCACAAAGCGAAACCTCCCAAACAAAATATTACTAGGGATGAACGCTCAGCTCCCCCTCTACTGGGTTCCCACTTTGTCGTAGTGAGGGGGCTCCGTCGCGGGCGGTGGAGGTCTTAAGGACTACCGCTGCACGCGGTCGCTAAGAGGAGTCCACCCAATCCATGTGTGTGAGCGGCGTAAGCCATGGCCTCGGTCATACCGTGCCTAAGGATGCGTGGCACAGGGGGAGCTGTGTCGCTAACGGTGCCTCTTAGAAGCCTGGGCGACCTCTGACAGTAGTCTTGGGTGTAACCCACCCGAGACAAGCCAAGCCCTGGGCAATCGCGGCAATGCACCAGGTGAAAACGCTTAACCGCGGTACTCGTGGGACTAAAATGGAAACCAATTTAAAAAATCTTAATATTGAAAAAGCAACTTCGGGTGGGGCCAGCGATGGCGAACACACGAAGTCTGACAAGGCTGACCAGTCTGGTACCGATGTGAATCGGGTCAGACTGAGTGGAGCCGAGAG